>NC_031777.1:17314265-17331965 GCF_001522545.3 Parus major | reverse complement strand
GCGAGGCCGGGGCCGGTGGAGGCGCCCGCGGGCCCGGAGCTGCCGGCGGTTCCCTGCGCTCAGCCCGGCACCTGCCCGCCAATCCGTGCCCTGCCTGCGGCCCCAAACGGGTTTTATCCTCTTCCCCTTTGGACCCGTAGCCAAATGTTTTCCTCCCGTGTGCACAACCACTGTTTGCCGCTCTTAAAGAGCCATTTCGGGCTTTTCCTGAAATACTTTGCAGACTCACGTGACCTAAGCAGATAAATGCAATAAAGATTGGAAAAAATAGAGAAACGCTTGTCAATTTTTATTTTTTTAGGAATTTATCAGAAGAATAAAAAGTTCCACAAAAAATACTTAAAGAATAAATAATAAAATCCCAAGTGAAATTTAGTCAGTTATCTCAGTAGATTATGTAGTATCCTCTGTGTTTACCAAGGTTAGGAGCCCAAAGCACAAGCAGCAAAAGTCACCATGGCAGTTGATTTCAGCTGCATCATGTTTGCTGTGGAACTAGCTGTAATCTTTTATTGACTTCTTCTGGTTTATTAATTAATTATCTTACTTTGTTCATACTATTACGTTCTTACATCACACTTTCCTCACTACTACATACCTTTAAAATCAATTCCAGTCTAGTCTTCTCTGTACAATCTCTTGGCTAAAATAAGAATGTCTACAGCTACCTTTTTAAGGCACTTATAAATATATTCAGTTGGCTTAGTTTCAGGTTTTCTATTTCTTGGTCATAAAGAACAGAAATAAAGTAGACAATGTTAAATGAAAATGAAAATTTAATTGCAACTTGATCAGCATTAAGTTTTTTTACTGTATTTTAACATCTTTTGAGGTAAGCTAATACTTTAAGAGAAACAGATTGTGGACTTCTTGCAAATGTTAAAATTATTATTAAGGACAGAAAACCACATGAAAAATCCTTTAGGAAATCCTAGAGAGATGTCAGGCTGTTTTCTCATGTGTGGTATCAATTTGTAGCTTGTAAAGTTGAAGAATTTACTTTTTACAGCTATGGTATTTTTCATTGGGTTGGATGACAGATTACATTGTGGTTTTTTACTGTTATACAGAGATTATGATTTATTTCCCATTAAAATGTTTGTTGGGCCTTTCAAAAATAAAAAAGAAAAAAAGAGCAGTGGTATAATTTCTGGCCACAAACATATACTCTGATAGAAGCTCTTATGCTTGTTTGTGTAGGTAAATGTAGTAACAGGTCTAAATTTTAGTGATAGAAAGCCCATGCTAAAGCAATGGGATCTAAGCCCGTCCCCATGTAAAGAGTCATTATTCTCACAGCTGTGCCAAAGCTGTGCTCCAGGATGCTCCTGAGGAAAGGTTTGATTCTCTTTCCGTTAGTCATTTGGAATGCTGCCACTGACTGCAGATGAAACCATTTGCAAGGCTGACATGCATTGCACATTATCTCTGGGTCAAAGCTTGGGTTGGGCCTATAGCAGACCGTGCCTGCTTTGTTTTAGTGGTGTGTCCACATTCCCAAGCCAGGCCTCTCCACCCCAAGCGACGTGCACACCTCTGCTGAGCAAAGTACATTGGGGAGAGCAGCAAACCACAAGCAGGAACGAGTTTGTGATGAGACATTGCACCCAGCTGCTGCTTTATCATTCACAGGCAAACCTAAACTTTGGGAATAGAGTTGTGGCCTGCTTGGCTCCTGGGAGGATCCTAGGAAAAGCCTCCCCTTCCAGGTGCAGCTTCCTCTTCTCAGAGGGCTGGTACCAACGGGTGCTGTTCTCAGCTGGGAAAGTGCAACCCGTGGCACATCCTCCCAGCAAAGGCCAGAGCCTCGCAGCAGAATGCTTTTTCTCCTCTCCATTCCTGGGAGGCAGGAGGCATTAATCTCTTCCTGAACGTGCTTTTAGTTGTTGTTTCCCAGAAGCAGATCAGATTTACTTTTTTTAATGCGATTTGCATTCTGAATCACTCTGAGAGTAAATGGTACTTGCTACCTCCATGTTGAAACATTAGAGCTAACAAAATGTAGTAAGGAACCAAAGCAGGGTATTAAATGAACAGATGCTTAATTAGGTGCATTAAATGGAGTTATATTTTTAATATTGAGCTAGTTTAAATATTGAATATTGATGCACTCGAGAACAGATGTGCCTAGATAATTATTGTAAATAGAACTAGTAATAAAAATACCTTTTATATGGCATGAAGATTATCTTATGAATTTCACAAATGAACAAACAGGAAAGACAGATAACCACAGATCAGGAAGAAAGTCCTTTCTCAGAAATCTACATATTTCTAAGAATTTTCCTAGGTTTTTCCATACAGAAGTTCTTGATTCCTTTATTATTTGAGTTGTTACAATTGAAGGATGGTGAGGGCAATCAGATCAGTTCTATCTTCAAGAGAAAGATTGATGATTTATTTGAACACAGTTCCTATTTCACCCTTCCTGTTACCACAAACATATTCCCTGAATAATTATGAGCACTTTAATGCTGTATGTGTAATCCATCTCCCAGTCAGTAAATACAATGTCTTCAAATTACAAAGAGGATAATTAAATTCTCTAAAGAACACTGCTGTTTGAACAAAGTCACAAAATAGACTTGGAAATGCACCTATTTCTCCTGCTTACTCAACTGCCAGCTTACAGAGCTGCAGTAGGATTCACAGTCTGATGTGGCCCAGAAAACTTGAAGTTGCATTTTACCCCTACTGTTGAAACAGGCTCTGTCCTTGAGCAACTGTTTGTACCAGCAAATGCCAAAAAAGAGCTTCAAAACATTAAATGTGACAATTATGAAGTTCAAAAGCTTTGAAACAGAATCAGCATATAGATTTATAATAGGAATAATGGCTATTCCTATTAGCTTATAGTTATAAAATAGTGTATTTTCTTGTTTGCACAACACTCATCTTAGAATATAATTTACTAAGTAGATAATTACACTTTTCTAAGCAGGTGCATTTTCCCACTTGCTATGAAGCCATGTCCAAACAATCTGTGCTGTCATAAACCATCCATTTCCTAACATCAGCCTAGAAAACATTTCCAATGAAGAAACAAGGTTCAGCTGAACTTCCATCCCTATACTTTATATTCCCTTAGAATTCTTGCTACAATACTTCTCAGCTCATACATAATTTTTGCTTCAAAAAGCAACACCCATTTCTTTTATAACCCATCTGCTCAGTGTGTTAGCAAAATCCGTGCAACAGCTTCCCAGCAGCACCAACACCTGCTAACAGGGGATGGTGTTTCAGGCAGATATTGCCAGCCTGTCACAGCTTCTTATCTCCTCTCTCTCTCTAATCTTCAGAGTACTGTCTGGGATTATCTCCTGGAAATCAAATGCCCAGCAAGATGGCTTGTTACTTTTTTTATGTATCTGCAAACACAGACTTGATTGAGTTCATTAGTGCTATAAACATCTTTTATTATACAGAGCAATGTGAATTTACAAGCTGTAGCAGTTTGATATTGACATAATGTAGCATTTCATATATAATAACTTTTTATAGTCCTCATCACTCCAGACATGCTCTGGGTGAAACTCAGTACTGATATAAGCAGATACCATAACACCAAGGCTATCCACAGACTACAATCAATTATCCTCAAGCTTAATGAGGTTTCTTTGGTTCAAGCATGATTTTGAACAGCTTTAAGATAGGAAGACTTCTGTTTCAAACCACACAAAATATCATTTCAGAGCATCTGTATCTGTTTAATAATCAAAGCTTGGAGTGTTTTGTTCAAATATCTTCAAGTTTCCATCTGCTGTCTGCCTCTGTTTAAGAAAGGAAGACCCAGAATTTGAGCAGTTTGGAGAAACCTTTCCTTTTATTGAACAGCCACAAAGAAAAAAAAATTATTCTACTGTATGAAGGCTGTAAGATCAAATGAAGCATAAGCTGAAGGAAAGTGGAAGCTTATCTGTTGGTCAACTAAGTTACGAGTGTCATCCAGGAAATAAAACCAATTTTTGTGAATATTCACAAACTGGAGCAAGTTCATACAATGGTACTAAATACTTATGCTGTTGCTGGCATTCAGGCCCATGTAGAAAGAGGGGTGTGAGCTGCTCCTCCTTTGCAGTTGGACAGAGGAATGGAATCATTATTTTAAGCAATATGGTCAAATATGAGAAAAGTGGACATGAGATTTCCACCCCAGCAAAGTGGTCTTTTTCCCATGCATGTCCTTTCACAGTGTAAAAGTTCTCAGTATCTGTTCAATCCATACCTTACCAGGTATAAGTGGAAATTCATCCATACAGGTTTGTTGAAATAAGTCTGAAGTGATTGGCTCATTACTTTGATGTATTGTAATGTGAAAACTATTGGGTGTTATATTACTGTCACCAAACCACAACCATTTTTAAGATAGATAATTGGTGTCTAAACTTTACAGCTTAAAGATGCTCTGCATCTTTTGAAGATGATTCAATTGACAGAAAAGTTTGCATTTATTTTCATTATTATGGTCTCATTATGCTTTTTTAATTTAAATTTTGCCTGGGAGGAAAATAAATCATTTTATATAAGATGCCAGAATTTGTTTGGATAGGGTAATACACCTCCTAAACAAAACTTCTATTCACTTGGAAATACCATATAAAAGAGTTACTCTCCCAACTTTGCTATCAGGTAAAAATCAGGCATTTCTATTAAAGTAATGGATACAGATTCAAATGTATTCCAAGGCCACTGGTTCAATGTCACACCAGGCAATGAATTTGTGCCTATCAGATGTATTGTCAAAAGCCACACTGGAGATAGTGTGAAAGATGCACAAGGTTGGACAAATCTATTATCAACATTAACCTAATTTACTTCATACTTTGTAAACTGCTTGAAATATGACCTCTGGAGCCCCTGGCTGAAGGAAGTCATGGGACCCAGGTCCCATTGACATGCTCAATAGATTAGATATCAGAGTGTGATAAGATTTAGCATATTTAATATTTATTAATGTATGCCTCAATATTTTTCATTATGAAGTAGGATTTTCATACACTACCTTCAGAATCTGTGATTTGCAGAGCATTCCTATAGTAGAGATACCAAGTAAAACCATTTCCAAACTATTTGTTCTAGACACAAGTTCACAAGTAGCTAAACTACAGAAAAATTCATATCACAGAAACACAATACTTTTCATATGAAGAGGACTATTAAAGACTTGATTTTTGCTTAAATAGAGTAAAACTGTATGCAGACTATTAATATGAAGTTTGGATTACATTAATATGCACTATTGAAACACTGAAATATTTCAGTTCCTTAATATTTCTAGAAACAAATTTCTCAAAAATACCCCTAGGTTAGATGAGAAACTCCTTCTTTGGGCTACCATTGTACCTCAAGGCAGTTTGAAAATATGTGGACAACAATTTTTAGCTTGCTGGGGAAAGCATATTTCTTTTATACAACTGTAAGTTAATTTTGCAATGATGATAATAGTTTTAATGACAGCAACAAGACTATAG
The DNA here is from genome assembly GCF_001522545.3 of Parus major. Classification (NCBI taxonomy): domain Eukaryota; kingdom Metazoa; phylum Chordata; class Aves; order Passeriformes; family Paridae; genus Parus; species Parus major. The sequence continues at coordinate 17,326,494 of NC_031777.1, read as the reverse complement.
AATCCTTTCAGATTTTTTTTTTAAAGTAGAATATTTAGCCTTCTTTACAGGGAGATGGTAGAGGTTTCTGTATCATGTGATACACTGAAGATGGGATGAAATATTTTCACATTCATAAACTTTTCATTACTAGGTAGGTGTTTGAGACACCTCAACATAGTAGCATTACATTAGAATACATAGTAACTTCTCTAGGGCAGTAAGACAAAGAAATCTCATTAAACAGCAGAAAAGTCTTCTTAATACTACTCCAGGATACACTGAGCTGCAAAATGCAAAGATAACTAACTACAAATACTGAATTCTGATGCATCAGGACTTAAGTAGGTAAATATGATGTCAGATGCTCAGGCACCTCTACAATGCAATTCTGTTTCCAGGCATGCCTTTTAGCCAGGCAAGGTGAGCAGCTTGAAGGAAGAACATGTTGATTCTTGCCCACTCAAGGCAGGATGGCTCAGGATTCTTCTATAGAGAAAAGATAGAAACTACTGTGGTGGGGATAAAGACTATCTAGCTATGTGCATTTATTGGAATAGTTAAGTCTAGAATTACAGCAGTCTCTTTTGCAGCATGTAATAAATCCTACCAAATCTGAGTTTGTGCAACATGGCACTAAGTATTGCAGGATCAGAAGCAAGATGAGATGGGTCAGCTCTGCATGCAAGAAATACAGAACATACGAAGACACTGACAAAAAGTACTCACTGAATCAGGGCTATGTGCAGCAGTCTCAATCTTCTGCAAATTAGATGAACCTTTAAGGATTCAGATTTCTATTATAAAGATACCGATATGTTTATCAGGAGGTAGCAAGAGCAGGGCTCCTTGCTATGAGAACATGAGTTAAGAGAGCTTCCACAGCCCTAAACAAGGCAGAGCCAAAGTGGACAAACCCAACCAAGAATCATATCCTAAAGCACTATCACAGTGACGAGGCAGATCCAAGGTCAGGCCAGGAAGTCGGTCAATAGACAAGGATAAGGTGCAGCAGTTACCAGGCAGATCCATCACAAAGCCAGGAGTGAATCCAAGCTGAGGAGCTGCCTGAGCCACAGCCATGTTTTGGCTGTACAGGTGATCAGTACTTCTCCAGTGTAACTACAGCAAGAGCTGTGAACTCAGGGCTGACCTTAAATAGAGCTCCTGATCCCATGGCTGTAGGGAGGTCCTAGCTGAGGCTTCTCAACACGTTTAACACATATTAGTGTCCTCAGTTCCCTGACACAACAGGATTTAGAGGAACCTGGAATTTAATTTATTTACTTTATTTAATTTGAAATTCTGTAGTAGAGATTGTAGGACTTTGCTTTTGTGTTATCTTTCACAAGGAAATTTTGTACAGTGTATCTTATATTAACTTAACCAATATTTATCTGGATAGGCATAAGAAATTTAATTCAGAGTGTAGAAGGAACTTCCCTGTTCAGAAACAGAGTTTTGTTTGCCCTTTCAATCAAATATTGCTTACTATTTACAACCAGAATTTCTGGTTCTGGAAAAGGTAAACAACATAAGGGTTAACTTGCAGGACAACTAAGAATACCCTGACATAGGTAACATTTTCTACAGCCTGAATAATATCTATTTGCTCTTGTTCTGTGACATTTAGAGACTGAAAATTTGTCTCTATTGTGTAGCACTCACCAACAGGAACTATTAACAAAGATTACAAAATAAACTGAAATGTGTGGAGTGAGGACTTGTGGAAGCACACTCTGAAATGATCTCACTGAGAGAATGCAAATTTCCATGCACAAAATAACTCTTGTTTCAAAACTTGTTTTATCCCTCTTTAAGATAATGAGTAGGATGCAAATGTAGAACAGATAGCCTGATATTAACCTTCATATCTTTAAAGCACTGTGCTTCTGTTAAAAATAAGAATTTTACCACCAATGATCCAGAGCAAACAGTGGCAGATTATGGGTTTGCTACAATCCAAGTCTCATCCTACTCCTATGTCAGACCAAAAGTCTGCTGCGATACAGTGAGTAGAAGAGAAAAAACATGTCACGTTTTATAAAAAAGTGCAGTGGACTCAGCAGCTCCATGGCAATTTGATTAGATTTTACCATTCAAAAGTTCAGCCACAGTAACAGAGGATTAAAATTGTCATTCAATTTAATTATTCTGCATTTTACCCTGTTTTGACACAGGTATACTTTCTGATTACTTTGTTCTCATATTCAAGACCATCTAGGACTTAAGATTGTGTGAATTTGGGTTAGGGTTAGGGTTAGGGTTAGGGTTTAGGGTTAGGGTTAGGGTTAGGGTTAGGGTTAGGGTTAGGGTTAGGGTTAGGGTTAGGGTTAGGGTTAGGGTTAGGGTTTAGGGTTAGGGTTAGGGTTAGAAAGTAACATAGAAAACAAGAAAAAAAACTGCTGCCAGAAATCATGTTTATTTTTTCCACATATCATAAATTAAAACAGACTGTAAGAGCATTCAGCATTCAAAAAGAAATGTACAAAACATGTCTGTGAAATTCTGTCTGCTCATATAGGTAAGGCTACACTGGATCTGTCTGTCCCCAGATGACCTCAATTTTCCTCAAGGTCCCCAGCTTTCTGAAGACCACACATTTTTCCACTGATGTTTACAGGGGTTGTCTAGGCAACCCGATGAAACAGAGATTTAAAGGGGCCTGCCCTGTCTGTGCTGTGGACTCCAAACTCACAGCAAGGAAAGGAGCCCTGCCTGTAGACAAACACAGCCTGGGGTAGGAGAGTCCTCCAAATTTTAGCAAATCTTTTCCTACAGCTGCTTGTTGTAGCAAAGAAACAAAAGACTACTACAATTATTCTTTACATAGACATGGTGAGTTTTGATTCAGACTATGGATTGTAATTTTTTTTACTGAAACAGATAATATTAACATGGTTTAAATTTCCTTATGATCACATTGGATTTTTATGTCCAAGAAGTGACAGTGACAACATTATTGAGTGACTATGATTAATTATTTCAATTATGTTAGAAAACAGAGACCCCATTCAAAATTAGGCCACCATTGTGATGCAGCTGTACAAACTTATATTAAAAGACTGTCTGGATCAGAAGTCTGCAAATTACTGCACTCGGAGTCATGAGGGAAAAGACATGCAGCACACATGGAGCACACACAGGCAGAGATGAACCTGGAGAGTGTGTGTGTTGCCAAGATTGTAATAAAATCTTTTGTAATAAAGATTGTAATAAAACAGTTTCTCCTAAGTAAAGCAACACTTTTTCTCTCCAAATGAGATAGGTTACCATCTCCTCATATTATATTTCTTAAAAGACCATATTGCATATTTTCCTGTTGCATGAAGTTTTTCAATTCTTCCATAATTATTTTATCTGTTTTCCTCTCTTGTGCACATGTAAGTGCTCCAATTCTCCTGGCTTCATTTTCTTCTCTCTACCATTTTCAAACTTTCTCTTCTGTCCTGCAGCCCAGCCTTTCTCTTCCCTCCTTCCTTGAAATCCTAGCTGCCATGGAAGTCCTGCTTTCCAACACAACTGAAACTTTCAGAAGCCTTTTAATTGTAAACTGTAAAACCCTAAAATTTGTGGATGAAAAAGCACTCTATAAATGGTAAGTATTGGTATTGATTGTGTTATTAATATTTGCATTTTAAAGGATCAATATACAAACCATTTAGCTCCCTCTTCAAACAATGCATTAAAAAAATATATTCCTCTCTTGTCATCCAGAGGGAAACTTAATTTGAAGCTGAAGAAGAGAAATTGCAGCCTAGATTTAGTATTTCTAAGAAATTATAGGAATCAGTTATTTACCCAAGAACCATTTCTAACATGTCTTTTATGCCTATTCAATATACTACCTTATGCTAACTCTGAGGAATGGATATGGCCAATTACACTCTTCTCACTTCAATAAATTGATGCAATGTTATTGCAGAAATTAAAAAGAGGATGCAAGAGAAGTATTTTCTTTGAGATAGTTTATGAAGAGTAACAGGCTCAAAGCTAAAACATATTCCCAGGTCTAGTGCTGCAGGTAACATCCTGATGTCACTGATGAAAAAACTTCATTTGAGTATGAAGAAATCAAGATTTCATTTGAGACTTCAGAAAAATTAGTTTCTTGTCAGCAGTGGCTTTTATGGCCTTTGTCCCTGCTTGTGTGTTCTCAGGGGATCAGAAATCTGATTTGTCTTCTCACTAATGATGAGGAAAGGCCCAGAGTGATTTAGACAAGCATTCAACACTATCAGTGAAAATTAAGATCTAATGCACCAAATATTTGGAGGAGGCAAGCAGCACACCAAACTGTGCTGCTGAATTCCATCAGTTTTGTCAACTCTTACAAAATAACCATTTTGGTAGTAAAGCTGCAGTAGAGCGGAGGCAAAGAGCAAGTAAATGGAATAGGGTGGCAAAGAAAAAAAGGAGGCCAAAGGGGATGGAAAAGAGGGAAAAGCAAAGTGTGAAACTAAAGGCATATAAAGCCTTTGGATTGTAGAAAATAACTTTTTTTTTTGGAGGAATGGAAATATAACTTTTTTCAGCAGTATAAAAAATATAAAACTAGGAACAACAAAAAATATCTGATTGAATCACAAGATAACTTTTACTGTGATAAAGTAGATGGAAGGGGAGATTTCTGAGGAGAAATATCAAAGGATAAGCTTTGATATCTAGCTGCTTCAAGTGATCTACACATATAATGCCATCACCTCTGAGTTAAAATATTGCACCTGAGCATAAGAAATAAATGCAGATGTTATCCTAAGACAGTCAGATTTCCATAGATCCTCTGTTAGAGACCTTGATTGATCCATTTTAGTTGAAATTATTTGAAAGGAATTACAGCATTGGAAATGAGAAATGTTTGAGGATAAATTTTATTTGTAGACATTTATTGGCTAATATATTACTTGGGGATGCATCTGCTCTTTGCACAAAGAGAATGGAGTTCTTTCTTGTAAATGTGATGGTTAAAATCATAATACTTAATACCAATTTTAAATCCCCGTTTTTCATATTCATGTGCAAAAAACATATTTCACATGATTACTGTCTTTTAATATTGATTTAAAAAATAAAACTTCACTGAAAGCATTACATTTATTTCACCTATTATTAGAAAACTACTTCTATATTTCAGATGTGAAACTGAGTTTAGAGAAAATCTGGCTTGGACTAAATGTAAATAGAAGTCAAAGTTCTCTGTTTCATGAGATTAAACCAATGCTTGAAAACACTCAGCTTCTCTTTCTTGGTGAATCAGCCATACATCTATTAAATATAAAGAACATCTACTAATATCAAAGCATATCTGACAATCTGACAATGGCTTCTCAGATTCTGGAGTTGAGAGGAAAAAACTTTTACATTGACATTTGCATTACAACCACTTGAAATAACTACTTCTTCTTTGTGCTAATGAGAATTAATAAGTTCTTCTTGGTATGCACTGTAGATATTTCTCCTTTTAGCTTTTTGAGTCAAAGACAAAGCAAAATAAATCCAAAAATAATAAATAAACTTTATAAGCTGTTTTTTGGCTGCTTTTTTTCATATGCAAAGTGGCTTTTACTCTTTTTTTCTTGCATGGATTTTTTAAAATAAATTCACACCTATAAATATGATACTGTGATTTGTTTCACTTATTATTTCTCCTAATGAAAGGTTGCTGGTCTAAATATTCTTTTATAGATTTAGCTTTCTGGCTTGTAAGTACAAGGGGAAAAGCACCGAAGCCACCTGACTGAAGATCTACTGAAACCCTTTAAGCCTGGAATGACCACTCATTCATGGCACTAGCAATAAAAAAAATAATAAAAAAAGACACTGAGAACAAATTGAAGCCTTTAAAGGCTCAAACTCTGGAAATACAAGAAGCTACTGGAAAAGATGGCAATGATGAACACTTCAGTGTACATCTGGAAGCAGTAAGTGTTTTTTAAAAGCAAGTCTATCAGAAAGAGGTTTTCCTTCTGAAAATAGCAAGTGCTGATGCATTTGGCATATTTAACACTTCTCAGCAATCCAAGAAAAGGAGGATATTCATGAAGCTGTTACAAGAAATGAGGAGTATTGCATTCTAAATAAAAATGAAGCATATTAAATTTACATGTTTTGGTCCTGAATGTTTAAATGTGCCTTTAACTTTATAAGATTGGGGTGACAATTTTATCTGCTAGAGGTGTACAATAAAGCATGGCATTACCCTGACATAGGGTAAGACCTATTGGGGATTTGTAGATTTTAAAAAAAAATTTAAATCCTTTTAACTTTAAAAGGCCACTGGTTTTCAACAGAAAGTGGAGCAAATAATGCAGAAATAGACTCCTGGGAGAAGCAGACTCCAGATGAGGCAATTTAGAATCTGCCAAGAAACTAGTATGTGAATCAGTGCTGGACTGGACAGTGCTTTGGAACCTTAGATATTACCAAAAGCTGAAAATACCATAAGACAAAGATATCAGAGGCAGAAAAATACCCAGAGCTGGAATTCCTGAGCAAGGCATAACAACACAAATAAAGCAGAGGGAAGATCCTGAACCTTAAGCAGCAGCTTGAATTAATTTGTCTTCAGGTGCCAGGGGTCTGAACCATGAAGAAACTCCATGTTGCTGCCTTGAATTATTGTTTTCTTTAGAATAAAAACACTTGTAGCAAAAGATGATGTGGGTAGAAGAAATAATAAAAATAAGAGCAAATGGGACATATTACCTTCAGTTAGGTGTATATGCATAGCTCATAATATTTCTAGGAACTGCTGTCACTCTGAGATAAAAGCAGCACGTTGTAGAAATATAAAGGGGTAAAAATACAGGTTTATGAAAGTGGGTTTTTTTCTGTTTAAAAAATGTGCTTCTAGAAATGAAAAATAAAACAGGAAAACCATCTTAGACTGTTTCTATGTTTAGATGGCACTACTAGAGATATTACAGCAGAGCTGATTATGCATTAAGAACCTTTTTATTAACCAATACAGTGATATGTGACAGAGGGACACAATTTACAGGACTTATATTTAAGCAGAATACAGTGAAGCCCAGGTTTAGATGTTTAGATGTGAGACTCTTATTATTCCTCACTTACTGGGTGCAGAGTAAGTAGGAAAGCCTGCTGAACTCTTTGAACTTTCCCAGCTAGAATTAAAATGACCTTCAAATAACCTAACATATTTCCCTTCCAAAGTGAATTGGGCTAAACTGAATTAAGGTCATTTTTAATTCTGAAGAAAAATAGACACTGAAACATTTAATATAGCTTAGTCTACTTTAAAAGAACAGTTGTAATTAACTTGGTGATCTCTGTAGAAAAGACCTAAAAAGATATTTGTGGTTTTTTGTTTTTAATCTTCTTAATTCTGTAGAAGGTGATTCATAGTCTTAGTATGCAGTAAGAACAAACAGTATAATATTGATCACCTCTCAATTATGGTAAACAAGCAAGTAATTAACTCAACTACCCAGAAAATGACTTACCTTATAGTTTTTTAAACAGCTATGCATTTTTTAATAACTTTGACTACACAAGTAGTATTTATATTCAAATCTGTGGGAGTAAACTAGAATCAAATATCAGATAAGTATACCATCAACTCTGACTTGCATTTCATTCCTGCTATAGGTCATGTGCAGCAATGCAAATATGTTGTTAAACTACTAAAAAACAATAAAAAAGCAATTTTTTTTTGTTTGCTTTCCTCTACTCAATATGTACAAAATCAACTTTTTGGAAGCGTAGCAAATAAAGGTAATATCAAATATCTTACAAGGATTTTTGTCAAATGAGCTAATGGCAGCCAGATACCCACAAAACGATCACAAAGCCAGTTACAGAGACAAGTCACTATGAATTTTCCATAATGGTAATTAGCAATTTCTTCTGAATCATAAATTTACAGGAGTATCATCTACAAATATGGAATAATCTGCAGAACAATTATAAGCAACTGAAAAAAGTGCTGCTTGGCTGACAGCAAGAGACTACACCCACTGCCAAATGATCATAGGAGATAAAGGCCAAGAACTGAGCAGCTGGACTTGCCCATTAAGGCAGTCTGTAGCTTATCTCTGAAAAAAACATGTCTGTTCTGCAGGACATTGACCTCAACACAGCACCTGTCACCTCCTGTGGTGAATTAATATGTAGCCACTGCCCATAGAACATATGATCAAATACTCTCTTGTCCTGGGGCAATACTGACAGCAAAAACATCGAACCTGTTTTGTTAAATTAGGTCTAAAACATCAGGGAAAAAAAAACCCTCCTTGCAACTTTATGGCTCTTGAGAGGCTTGTGGTGAACTGTAGTTAAAAATCAATAAGGGAATATATAGTCATTTCTTCTATGTTTACATAGGGGTTTTTTGACCAATGGCTATCTTGGGTAATATTTGGGAAACATCTAATGCCAAAAAAGAAAGGGTGGCAGTGGTGAAGTATGGCTGCTGGCATAAACTTCCTTTGGAGCTTTTTGCTTTAAGTCTACCTAGTCACACTGAAGGAAGCCCAAGTTGCCCATAGTTAAGACTCCCTTCAAAATAAAATATCCCTGAAAATTGTGACATCCATGGTTTGCCAAACACTTTCCTGAGGCTCCAGATTGCTTTTGGAAATGGCACAATTGAAAGGCACCAAAGAACATTTTTCAGATCTGGCAGAGCAAGGTCTTGGCCAAGTTGCTTTAGTTTCATAGTGGATTCAGGGGCTGGGAATCTCAGATACTGTAGAAACATGATGTAAGTCCTTCCACTTCTCTCTTAGTGGGTGGGTCCTCAACTGGAATGAATTTGGCATCAGTGGATTAAACCTTCCCTGCAGAAGGATGTGGATTATTGCTGTCTGTATAGCTAGTACAGGGAGCAGGAGAAATTGCTGTACTCCTGCTTTCATCCTTTCCCTTAGCACATCTACATGACATAATTGATATATTCTTGGCAGGTCTGAAATTATGCTGCAGTGATGAATATTCCTGTTTCTGGGTCAGAAGCTGTAAAATTTGGAAAATATCTTCCATGTTCACAAAGAAATACATATGCTTCTTGGCACGTTAGCAACCTGCTAGAAAAGCATCCCACACTGGCAGAACAGGGGTTAGCTGAGAGCAGGAAATGTGCCAGTAGCCTGGAACAACCCAAAAGGAAAACAAGGAGTTAAATGCCAAATATATCATTCTGTTTAGGAGAGAGAAGGAGGCTGCCAGGGGTATTCAATGATGCAGGAATGTAGGATTTTGGGAAGAGCAGTCTAATTTGGTATTCATACCAAGCAGTTTACAGGCACTGCTGCAATAGTAAGGCAGGCTGGCCACAAAAGAGAATCGCAACTAAGGTAGGTACATATTCATAATGCAAGCAGAGCCTTCATCCTCAGGGTAAGGATGATCAGTACAGATGGGCTAAACCATCAATCTGTATATGTCAACCCCTTGCAATGCAGGCACACCTCAAATGAGATAGAAGAAAATGCATAATGATTCAAGTTCAGTGAATTGTTTCAAATACACATAGAAAACAAGCTAGTTGCTACAAAAATGCCACTATCTCATCTAGAAGTCAGAATGATTATGGAGTGAAAGGATATATGGCTCCAGAAGTAATTACCATATGAACAGGTGATTTCTACTAAAAATGCCTGAGAGTCTTTAATTTAGAAGAAATTTATCTTTTTTGTCCTGAAATGACCTTCTCATTTTTAGTTCTAAGTCTATGTAGGGTAAAATATGTGAGTTTCATGAGGGAACTATACATCTGATACAGAGCTTTAGGCTTTATCAGAGTGAAGGACTGGTCTTGCTAGGATATTCCAAATTGATAGTTCCCAACAAATGTGTTAAAAAATGGATGAAAACCTGCTGAGAGTCATTGGAACAACTTCATCAAATCCATGCAATTCTAAAACTGCTGAGTTGACTTTCGTAGAGTATATTGTTTAAAATCTTGTATAGATCAGCAAAACAAATGAAATTTGAATTTTCAGATTGGGCCTTTAATGAAATATTTTAACATACACAAACAGAACATTTTTCATATTTGCATGATGACTTTTTAACCAATTGTGTTGAAAAAAAGAAGACAGACTACTTGTAAATAAGCAGTGATATGAGGCATTTCAGCATAAAAGGATTTTAAATAAGAAAATTAAGGAAACTAAAGGTTAGGGCTGGAATAAGAGTTGACAATCTGAATGCTAAATGATTATATACACATAATATCTATAACCATCAGTATGTTTTGCAATGAATCAATGACTTGTTAATATAGCATGTCTGAGTAGTGTGAATGTGGATTCAAACATCCAGCCCTAAGTCCTTATTTCTGTTATTTTCACCTACACGTGTAATGCTAGAATGGATATCATTCATTTAATGTTTCACAGCACTGTTGAATTATATTTGTTAGGTTTCTGATAAAGAGAGTGTTTGGGTCAAAACATTCATACAAATTCATCAGTGCTGCATGTGCATTAAGAGCATTTATTTATTTGGGAACCAGTGTCATTGCATTGCTGTGCACACACACACACACAGGTATATATGGTGCTGGACACGTTTATGTAGGATTTTGCTGGAGTAAATGCAATGCCCAGCTGATCCTTGTCCACCAAGACCCAAAAGGCAGTAATGTCTATTGGACCTTTGTGGATTCCCACATATGCAGCCTTTGCAGCATAATTTGCTAGCGAAGGTATGAGCTGTAAGGCCAGGAATATGCTAAAGATGCTGCAGCATATCTCATCTGTTAGGGATGCCACTGCTGTCTTCTCAAGGATATCAAAATGCCTGTCAGCACCTGGATGAAAATCAGCTGACTCAGACTCAATCTGGCCAAAATGAAAATTATGATGACTGGAGCGGGGAAAACATTTAAAACTAGGATAAGATCTTCACCTGAGACATCATCTTCAGATATTTATTTAAATACTACAGCACCTCAGAGTTCTATATTTTGTCATTGTATGAATGATTAAGACAACAGATGGCAAAAGTATCCTCTCCTTTTCCATGTTTAAGTTCTCCTCCTGCTGCAGATCTGGCCATGGCAATCTACATGCCTTTTCTTGGCAGAGTCAATTACTGATAACTCGCTGAACCTCTTTTTAAGTGCATAAAGAATGCACAGATTCCAGCTTTGGCAAAATGAGACAGCCCTCTTCAATAGTAGCTGCTTCACTGCCCCCAATGGTTTGCAGGTGATTTCCTCACCATGTTTGAGTCTTGTTTCTGATCATCAAAGCAATAGTGACCTGGCTTTCTCAGAGACAGCTTCTTTAATCATAGAAACACAAGTACTCCCCTGAAGTAAGTAGTATCACACAGATCAGGATAATGCAAGGGAAAATGTGAAGAAAATCAGTCCCTTAAACTGAAAAGTTCACTGATCAAACCTCAGCTTACAAAATCAAGGTAACTCAGGTAAGTGTTCCCACAACTTTGCAGCCATATAATCCAGGTAGCTTGTACAATTGTCAGGGCAGAGCACACACTGGGCTAGATTTGCCCAGTGCTCCTTACAATGTACTCCACTGCACAGCTCAGGAAACCGGAAATTTCCTGAAAGTATCTACTTTAGTGTGCATTAGTGTATGTGTGTAAAATCCTATCTCATAGTAAAGTAATTCAGTATTAGGCTGTGACAGCATGTGCTTCACCAGCCCACGATGCTGGGAGAGGATTTTGATAGCCCCTGTGAAGGATGGTAGCCAGAACAATTCCTGCATCCTTGAGGAAAGAATGCTGCCAGAAGAGGCTGAGTATCACATACATTGTCCTGGCAGAATATATGCAGTTTGTGATCCATAAGATTAGCACTTCTGCTCTCCACTCTCTCCACTTCAAAGCAGATAAAATAGAGCCTTTTTTTGATAAGCATTTCCTTCCAGAGCTAAAACACTCAAAGCGTTTCATATGATAAATATATAGAGAGCTTTCATCAACTTGAAAGTCACAATACCGCTTGAAAATGTGTAGCTGTAGCTATTTATGATGGGTGGCAGCAAAAGGGGGGAGGAAAAAAAAAACCGCTTTCCTGGCAGCCCGCTTACTTTCTACATTTTTTTTTTTTTTTCTATAGTCTGGTGAGCCGTGTAAAAACAGTCACTGAACAGGCGGCAAGTGCGAGTTTCCTCCCGTCGGCCGCCGGGGTGCAGGCCCGGGCGAGTATCCTCGGGGATGCTCAGGGGCGCGGGACGGGCGCAGCCGCAGGGCCGCGGCCCGCGCGGCCTCCCGGGGTCACCTTGGGCACAGCGGCCTCGCCCCCGCTTCA
>NC_031777.1:17181117-17313475 GCF_001522545.3 Parus major | reverse complement strand
GGCCGCCGGGCCGAGGCCGCCGCCGGGCCGCGCGTGCGGCTGTCCCGCAGCAGGTGTCCGTCCCCGGTGGAGGAGGAGCCGGCGGCGGGGCCGCGGTGTCGGCGGGCAGGTGTCGGCGCCTCCGCCAGCCTCCATCCTCGCCCCGGCCCGCTCGCTTTCCCCACCCCCGAACACACCCTGCCGGCGGGGGAGGCCGCCCGCCCGCCGCGCTCCGTCTGCGGCGGGAGGGTTTTCATCCCGCTACGGGGAATGTAGGTCAGAAACTCCTGTGCTCGCCCGGATCGTGCAGCCCCGGTGACCCCGCGGTCGTGCCCGCGCCCCGCGGCGCAGCCCCAGCCCCGCGGCGTGTTTACATCGCTCGGGAGCGCGCTGGGAGAGCCCTCGGTACAGCGTTGCTCTCCAGAGCCCTGGGTAAAATGGAAGACAAAAGCATTGATCTGAACTCGTCATGGCAGGGAGCTTTCTGCTGGTGTTTCTGTTCGTTTGTTTGCTTTGTTTTTGTTGTTTTGTTGGGGTTTTTTTCCCCTCTGAGTATTTCAGCATTACTTTAAACAATATAAAGCCTATTCAGTTGTTGGGAAGAAAACTCTAGACTTTATTTTTTATTTTTTTTTTGCATGTTGACTTACTTCGTTTCTAGTGAAAAACTTTGGGTATGTTTGTAATGGATAAGAGTAAAGACAAGACGTAGTGAGCAGGCAGTTGTGCAAGCTCAGTGTTGTGATAACAAAACCCTTTGTTACTGGAAAATCCCTGGGCATTAAAATGGAAAGGAACTTTAATGGTGGAAGTTTGGGGGTTTGGGGTTTGTTTTTATTTGTTTGTTTTTGGTGTTTTGTTGGTTTTTTTTGTTTGTGTACTTTTTGTGTGTTTACTATTGAAGTCTGGAGTAGAAGTGGGTAACCTGATTTGCATAGGCCGGGTGCTGCCCACATAGCATTCTGGCTTCCCAGGGATCTGCAGTGGGTGCTTCCAGCTGTAGGAGCAGGGCCTCTGCCTGACCTACCCAGTTCTGATTGTTGGTTTCACCTTTCAATTCTTGTGTCTTACCTCACTATTATTTTAGACTTCACAATCCAAATCTGTTATGAGTGTTTGACCATTATTGTTAGTGGTTTTATTTTTTAGTTGAGTGCATTAGTTTTGATGGGAAGTATTTTAGCCTAACTGTAAAGATAAGTATGGAGTAAGATGTTTGAAGTACTTCAGATGACAAAACACTGCATTCTGTACTTCATGGTAACTGTACTGCTATTAGTTTGTGCAATTAAATTACACTACAACACAGAGTGTTTACTTCCATTTTACTGAATTCTCATATTACAAAATACAGTAATTTTTAGGTTGCAGAAGGAGTTTCCTTCAGAACCTCTGTCTCTCTCTTTGTTAGCATTTAAAAATTAAATGCTGCTAGAGCCAAAAAGCTCAGATGTTTAATTACTCAGTATATTTAACAGCAAAAAGCTCTGTAATGATACAACTCCTGTAACTAGGAGAAAAAAATTGCCATCATTGACATACTTCTGGGAAAGACCAGGATTCACTTAGCATGAAAGACTGATAATATATGGGCACTATACAAATAATTAATTATTAGAAACAATGTTTGGTTTACTGTCAGTGAATGTTGATTGTAATCTATTCATATGATACATGGCAACTAAAAACTAAAGAAATATAAAATGTGATGGAGTTTTAATGTTTTGAATTTTTTATTTGCATTGTTGAACCATTGCATTTGCATAGTTGTTTTCTAGTTTTGCATGTTAAGTGTTCTCAGTAGCTTGTCTTCCAGACTATAGCACACTGAACATGAACTTGTTTGAAGGGATAACAGAAGAATATCCAGCTTTGAATTCTAAAGGTGATGTTATGCCCTTGATCCATGCATGGAGCTTTTGGAATTGTGTGGATCAAGGGCATACTAAGGTCCCTGGAAGAACAATGAAGGGTAACACAGCTTCCCCTGATAACTATACTTACTAGTTCATGAAGTGTAATTTGAAACCTCTTGCACTGTCTATGGTCAGCGCAGTAAATGCTGCTCACCCAACTATGGCACTTAGATTCTTCTCATTTATTGTAGCTTTCCATTATAGTCAAATATCTTTATTACTTGTTACTTAACTTAGGAAATGAAGTGGAATAAAACCATGAGTATGTGAACGCCAGTAGCAGATGAGAGCAAATGTTTTGAAGTATTTCTGGGCTGAAGCTGCAGGTGAATGAAATCTGAGTGGTAGTGGTTTCTTAAGCTGGGTCACCAGAAGAGGAAATCGGGCTTGTGTAGCAGACAGGGCAAGATACATTGTGTATACAGAAGATGGAAAAGTTTCAGTGTACTCCATTAGGGGTTTATTTCTATGGCCTTCTCTTTCAGGTTCTCCTAATAGGCATTGGGTTTTGACTGGAGGACCAAAACCAAAAGTTTTCCTTTGGTAATGAGATGCTTCAGGATTCTGGCTCCATTTTGAACTTCATTTGTTTTAAATGCTTTCACAGTTTTCCACAGGGCACCCCAACCTACAAATTCTGAGGGCATTTTAGAATAGTAATATGAAAGATGAAAAATCTTTCATCTGATATCTGGAGAGACACAGTTATCAGTTGCCATAAAAGTTGCTCTAATTCCTCATCCTAATATCAATTTAATTATTCTCTTCATTTTCTGTTGGGATTTTTTTCAGCTTCTCAATTTACAGTAGTTGAGAACTTTTGCAACCTAGAAGTTAAAAATATCAACATGTAGTAAATTACATTTTTTTAAAAAGGCCACAGGAAATCTTCTTTAACTTGTTGCAATTAATGTAGTAAAATCATAGCTTTATTATTATTCATTATCTTGAAATAATTTGTGAAAGTAACATGAAACACAAGTACAACACATCTGAAGTTTAAAAAAGGTCACGTAACTTTTTAATTTGTCAAGTGAATCTGGTACTTTCAAAATCATTGATTTTACATGAAACAGGAATATTTTATCTTTTCTAGAACTACTTTCCAAACTAGAATGAATGTCAGCCCTGCAAAACTATATAGTTTGTAGAAAGTTTTGTGTGTGTTTTACTTCAGGTAACACAATAATACAGATTTTAAAATTAATTATGATGTATGGCTCTGAATTATTTGTCCTATTAGATATGCAAAGGAATGTCATACACAGCAGCAAGAGGTTTGGCTATAAATTAATAGTAATCCCACTTAATGTTTTGTTTGTGGTTTTTGTTGGGTTGTTTCCCGCCACAGATTCAATAGTACTTAGGTGTGATGTCTTATTTCTTTGTTACCACCAGACTGGATAAGAGACCAGGTGATTAGAATATACTCCTTAGGTACTGGAAGATTTGTAAACCTTCTCTTCTTCCAATAAATCTTGATGATGTGGGCTTGGCTTCTGAATTTTATTTTCTGGGATTCAGATGGTCTTTGCTGCTTTTTCTGTGGCAGTATGTGGTACCAAGTTGCTCTTAAAATGTATTTTTAAAGGAAACTATACATAATTTTCAAATCATGATTCTGTACATGTATCTTCTTACCTAGTAGCCAGATCTCCAGTTCTGTTAGTCCAGCATGATTTTACTAACTTTGACTTCTGTGGTCTTTAAATAGCCAAGTACAGCATATGTGATGTGTATTCTGCATGTGAGTTTTATGTTCATTCACTCCTCCTTCTCCTCAAAGTGTTCCCTACAGTAGCTTCAGTATGACAGAGTTCCCATTATAGTCAATTCTTTGCTTTTTAACTCTTATAATTATTCTTTAAGTAGTGCTTCTTTGAAGTGTGCTTGACAGGAAGATGCAGTCTTCTACTTTTTCTTTTTCCTGTAGATTTTAACATCCTCTGGGTTCATTTCTTAAAAACTAAGGGTTTGTTTTTTTCATATTTTTCATGTGTATTCACTGCTGGGTCATTCTGTTGTATTTTCTTGCTGAAGACCAAAAGAGACCACAAGTGTAGCTCTTGTTAAGACTAGATGAGACAAGGCTCTATCACTGCTGACCTTGGTTAGATTAAAATTGGTGAAGTAGAGGTGAAAAGCCCTGTATCCATTGCTATCCCAAGGTAGCTGATTCCCTGTCACTTTTCCAGAGACTCTTGCCTTGAGTGTTTTTGATCAGAGTGTAGTTTTATTCAACAGAAAGTATCTTTTTTCTTTTGCTCATTATGTTTAGCTCTCCAGTTTTGAAATGGGTAGCTTTTGGAGCCTTGTGCTTGGATCAGAACATCAGCTAAAATATCTGTTGTATAAAGACTAATTAACAATATATATTGGAGTGATGCTGGAATGGTCTGCATGAATAACATCTCTAAAGCAACGTATGCAAAGCTTATTTCCCACTAGGTTGTGGTTGTATCCTCTATTAATTAGATAGGTTTCAGCAATAAGAAAAAAAAGAAATAGTTGTAATTACTTGCTGAAGAAATACCTGAAAATCCCTCTGCAGTAATCACCAACGTAAGACTACCAGTATGCACTGTGTGGAGAGAGGCACCATCTGAAAATTCTGCTTTAATTAAAAACAAAATGCTTCACAGCTTGGACTAGCAAAGAGAGAGGTTATCACTCATTAAAGATAGCCACGTGGTAGCATAACAAAAGGTCAGAAGGGCCTCCAAGTGATAAATTGGTTTGTATTTAGCTGTTGTGGTTAGGCCTTTATTACAGGCTCAGACTACTTGAAAGACAGAGTATTTTAAATTACTTGGCATTCCCTTCTTGCTGGGTTTGTTTAGTGTTTGTTCATCTACCCATCCACATAAGCAGAAGTTGCAGAAGTGACATAATCTAAAGTAGGTTATGTAGATAATATTATTATAGATTATGTAGATAAATCTTGAATAATGCTGGGATTTCTCATATTCTTTCAAGTCACTTTGTTCCTTAGCCTAATTAAGGCTATGCTGTGCTGCAAAAATGAAGCTCTCATTGCAGAATTCTGCAAGGAGCAGAATGTAAGGAGGCAGCAGTGCAGCTTACGGTGTGGAGTGGAAGGCTCTGCTCTTTTCCCCACCACACTGGCAGTGTGTGGTGAAGACACACCACAGTCTTCAGACAGTGAAACTTCTTCTGGAGCTGACACATCCCTTCTTTGGACAGAGCTCGTTTGGAAAGACTTTTGGACGGACGTCAGATTTTGTTTTCTGCCTGCATCATTTCTAGACATCATAAGGGACTTGTTTGTCCAGATTCCTTTTTTTTTTCCAAAATACAGTGGTTGGTTTAATAAAGAATATTGTTTCTGCTATACAGTTCCAGATCAGATCTGAGTAACTGGTTTGGTTTGTTTTATTTAATCAGTGCTTCTAGCATTTAAGCTTGCAAAGTTTTCAGTGTTAGGAACCTTGAGTCAGTGGGGATTTTCTTTATAAACTTGTGAAATCTAGGGCTAAAACTTGGTAAAAAGTCTACCCTCCAGTGCTGCTCTCAAGCTTTGCCTTTGTTTCAGATACAAGGTGCTATTTCATAAGCATTTCTTTCATTTGCAGGTCTGCTTTTCTATCCCCAGCTACTTCTTTTCCTGCCTCTGTGCCCTCAAGTGTGCTGGAGTAACTGTTTATGAGACAGCAAGGTGAACTGAATTTGAGATTGATCTAGGTTAAAAATAACCCTACAAAAAAGGGAAAGCAGGAGGGACTTCAGTTAACCTGGATTTGGCTTCCTGATCCAGTTCACTGCAGCCACACAAGCAGTTGTACCAGTGCAGGTGGGATATGGCACAGAGAAGAGAGTGGATAGCAGGCATTAAATAGGAGCTGTCTGACCTACTGCTGTTGCCAAAAGGAGAGCTGTGATTTCAGGCTGTACTGCAAGTATTTTCCTACCATAAGCAGTTTCTCTGCTGTGAGGTAGAAATGCTTCCTGGGAAATGGGAAAGAGAACAAAGTAGCAGTGGAGCTCTGAGGAGGTAAGTGAAGTAAGGAGTGTGTTGTCTTAGAGTTGCAAAACTAGAAGAAAAATTCAGTTTGGTTTTTTGTTGGGTTTTTGGTTGGTTGGTTGGTTGGTTTCTTGTTTTTTTTTTAACCTTCCCCTTCAATGTTTGGGAAAGGATTACACACATTTTACTTCTTTGTGTTATCATGGTGTTCAGGAGGGCTAGTCATGAGCTAGGACCCCATTTTGTTAGTACAAACAATATGTAATTTGTTCTCTGAAGTCCCCCTGTTGTGTTTTGGAAAATAAGGTGAATGCTGACAGGAAATGAAAGTGAGACTCTTAATTTGTGTAGCAGAAGAATTGGTATACAGCAGTTTAGAGGGTGTGCTATGCAGGGAGCTAAAGGGAGATACTGCCCTGCCTGTGGTGTTGGGATCAGCAGTGGTAAACAAGAGTCTCTTCAGGGCTCGTTTGAGCCTCTCTTTGGCATCTCCCTTGCTGTTTCTTCCACATCTCAGCAGAATCACATCCGCTAAGAGTAAGGTTTCACGAAACAGCTGAGCCCAGCTGGTGACTTGCACTGTTGAAAAATCAGGTTTTAATCCTAGACCCTTCACAGGTCACAATTCAAGCGTTTCTCCAATCCATTGTTAAGGTCTTTAACATAGGCAGAAAACAATGCAGGTTTTATCTCTTTGGGTTATCTGTAATTATTTTTGCGCACCAAATCTATTCACTGAGGTGTCAGATGGCAAAAGACAGATTCAAATTAAGCACTGAAAGCACATTCATTGGCAATTAAATGGTCAAGTGGCAAGAAAAAGGAGTCTATATTTTCTAGCATTGAGCTCTTTAAGACCTCACCCTGATAACTTCTTGAAAAAAGATATTGCTCCAAACTACCACTTTGTCATCTGTATTTGTTTAAATAAGAAATTACTTCAAGACTTTTTTGGTGAGAGTGTTATCACCTAGCAGTTGACATCTAGAGCTATATGAAGGTAGAGAAAGATAGAGTAAAACATTGCTTGTTTCTACACTTGCCATATGGATCTTTAAGACAACAGCATTTTAAGAGGTTTGTGGGATTTTTTTCTGTTCAAGTTTTTCATTTTGTATTTCTTTGGTTTTGTTGTTCGGTTGTTTTTTCCAATTTGCTATTCAGAGTAAGAAATGTAATTAAGTTTTTATTTCTTCTATTAAATTACTTTCTGCTTTTCTGTGCCCAGAAGTAGAACATGTTAGCTGGCTTCTGGTAGAATGAGTTCTGGTGCATATTCCTTGTTATACACGTAGTAAGGGTTAGGCTAACTTCTTAGCACTATGCTGTGCAGTAAAGGTATGGAAACACCACCTTGGTGTTTGTTCTGTGTGGGTTTTTAAAGCCACAGGTTTTGTTACTTCAGAATAAACAACCAGTTTCTGTACACTGGGATGTCATCTGTCTGTAGTTTTGAGCAATAATTTTGAGGGTTTTAGGAAATACTTTTCAGTAAATCAGGGAGGCATATAAATATGCTCTACATGTAGGAGTTAAATGGTTATCCAGATTCTGAGAAAGCAAAAATCTTTTTTATTACATAGCTGATCTTTACCTGAGAAAGCCTGATGAGCATTTTTAAGCTAATTCCTCCCCTTAGGAAGGACAGAGGGGTGCTGTTCTGCTTCCACTGACCTTTTTCTTTAGAGAGTTACAGTATTTCTGTGATAGACTTGCAGTAAAGTTAGCAAGGTATCTTACCTTGTGTCCTTTAAAATGTTGCTAGGTGAGTGAATATCGAAACTGTTCCCACCAAACCTGGTTTGGTGATTTGTAAATGTAATTGTTACTTTGTTATTCCTTTGCCTCTTATAAACTTGTATCCTTTTGCTGAACTATTGTAGAATCTAAACTGAGGACATCAGGAACTTTTTGTTTCTTTTATTTCAGTCAGGTTAAACTGCTTCCAGGAAGTATGTACTTATTACCGTACTGCACTTGCTGCTAGCATTTGTCTGTAAACCCACAGACATCCACAGCTGCCATGTGGCTCAAAAAATTAAAACAAAGGAAAGTGCAGTTTTGGGAAGAAGATGGAAACTTGAAAGATGGAAAAGTCTGTTACTTTGCCTGTGCCCAGAATCAGTTTGCTTTTCCCTCTCACAAAATGACATAATTAAGGGTGTATGTACTCTGCTACTTCAGCAGTTGCATTGTTATAGTAATTAAGGTTAGTTTTGATTACTATAGTGTTAAGCAGTTTGAATTCTTTGTCTTGTAGCAAGCAGCAGTAACAGTTTTATTGTGTATGTAAATTATGATTGTTAAGCATATGATAATCTAGCCTTACTTTGCACAGGGTGAAATTGTGATTTAACTGTACCAAAGTCTAGCATTAAAATTAAGGTTTTTTATGCAAATTACCTGTATTCTAGCATTGTATTAACTGACCTATAGATTAATGTGAAGGATGTAGGTTTTGATCAGGGTTTCTCATTGAAAAACAGGGTAGGTGGTGATTGAGAAGAGCATTATGTAGCTAAAATCATGCCAAGCCCATTTGAAAGATCATGTTGTTACCCTCCAACAGGTATGATGAGAGGACACGTTTTCATTAACTTGTTGAGGACTATGTTACATTGGACAGTTTTGAAAAATTCAATGCCTTTAGTTGTATGTTTGTTCCTTGTGAAAACTTGTGTAGTGAGAAGCACACCCTTCAACTCCCAGCACCAGTTCTCTGCTCTGGCAGCTATAGATTAAGAATTCTAAGGCAGTAGAGTGCAGCAGTGGGTGGTGTGTTCAAGCTGGATTCTCTCTATTGGCTGAAAAATCTACATTGTTGTGGTACGTGTTTATGTGAACTGAACTTCAGAGAGAAATTAGGTGCTGCATCTTTTAGCTTAATATAATGGCTTGTATGAATATCAAATTGCAAAACAAGCAACTTTGGAAATTTAAGTGTACAGCAACTTTATGGGATGTGGAATTGCCTGGGAGATTGAGGGTGTGTAGTGCTTTGTAGTGGTTCTTAGGATGTTTCCTGGTTCTTTTGCAAATTAGCAAATTTTTTTTCCCCCTTTGAATTTCTTGAGGATGAATGATCAGATGCAAACATGACACTAAAAAAAATAGCCTGTTTTTCACACAGATTGCACTAATACCTAAGAAAGTTCAGTTTCTATCTAAATTTGGTCTATTGTTATGACATGCTTTCTTCCAAAAAGATTGCTCTTTTGATACTACCTACCTCATCATCCAACTGTTCATTTAATAATCAGATGCAGAATTTATTTCATTTGCATATTAACTTAGGTTTTTTATATTCAACTCCAAGGCAGGACATTCTTGAACTTTAAATGAATGTGTTCAGAGTTTGGGTTTTTTCAATTTCAGTTAACATTTTTTGTTTTTAAGCAAAGCTACTACCATGAGTTGGTGATGAACATCAAACATTTTGCATCTCAGGTGAACACTCAGGAAAAGGTTGACAAGGATGGAATGATGTCCATGTGAAGAATTACTATATAATTGCTATGTAAGTGACATCTCTTACCTAGAATAGCTAGAGGGCATGATCTGTAAAACTGTGTGGCATGGGGAGTGAGGAATGTCCTAGCTTGCCTTTTTTATGTAGCTGCATTGCTTCTATTGGCTTTTTCCTTAGGAACAGATACCAATTTATTCCTAATGAAACATTAGAGCTGTCCTTGAGAATGAGAAACTACAGAAAATGAGGA
Organism: Parus major; assembly: GCF_001522545.3. Taxonomy (NCBI): domain Eukaryota; kingdom Metazoa; phylum Chordata; class Aves; order Passeriformes; family Paridae; genus Parus; species Parus major. Next base: position 17,303,879 of record NC_031777.1, on the reverse strand, counting down.
TGGAGAAAAAACAGATAACAGCTGGTAAAAGAAGGAACGTGAGTAGAGAAATGTAAAAACAGGGAGCCAAAGGGAGCTCTGAGCAGAATATGGTTTGGGTCTGGTCCACATACTCCCATGCCAGAAAAGAGAGATGATGAATGCTGGCCAGAGATGCTCTGCCTGAGGAGGTACCACAGGTGTTGGGACATCCTGAAAAGCTTCTTCCTCCCGGTAGCAGCTTGGTCAGAGGAGCAAGGTCTCTGATGAAGAGATCCTGCATCATGTGGGGCCTTAGAGAGGAAATGTATAAATGTAAAGGTGAACCAAGAACATTTTAATAAGAAGTTTTGGAAAAGCTGAAGCAGAGGTTGCCATTAATCCCACTTGGGCCATGGCATGCATGTATTCCACCTTATCCTAGAGGGAACTAGCTTTCAGGACCCCAGGCAGAGCATTATGGATGTACTCATATCTTTAATGTATTTTTCCTGGCTGGGCTCTGGATTTAGCCCAAAGTGCATGCTGATCCACATGGCATCATGCCTCTCCTGATGGTAGGAGATCCCGTCTCCTGCTTTCTATGCTGGGCAAATGGTGAGAAAGTGAAGTTCGAGGGCATAATGGAATTTTCCAAGATGAGGTGTGAAGATGAACAGGATTCCATGAAATACTGAAATACTACATGGGGACAACATGTATCTCATGGGACAACAATCTTCTGCTGGGGTTACACTTGCCTTAGTCTTGTGATTTAGTTCAGCTCTTGTTACACAGGCAGAGAGGACACCCCTGACTACCTTCATGCCAGATGCCCAAAGGTACAGTCTGTGGTTTTGTTCTGCCAGGGGTGCGAGGTGTACTTGGCACATTGTATAGTTTCAGACAGTTCTTGTGGGGTTTTGGGGGGTTGTTGGTTTGTTGGGGTATTTGGTTGGTTGGTTGTTTTTTTTTTTTCATGGAAGGTGTGTCTAGACACCTTGGTACACTCAGGAGCTAAAATGGCATTAGTTCACTTCAGAAGACTTGGGATTTTTTTGATAGTGGCTTTTAGCTTTTCTTTTGTGTTTTCTGTTTTTAAGCAGATGCTTGAAACTATGCTGTTTATTAAAGAAAAACATTTACTAAGTAATTGACAACAGAAATATTGAACATAATTTGACCAAGTAATTTGTTCTTTTTGACTTTTGACTGTAAGACAGTGTTGTGTGATGATTTGGTTGAATCTTCAAACCAGTTATAACCCCTATTACTTGTTACTTTAGAGTGTTTTTTTCAGGACTTCTTTTAGAAGCAATTTTATAGTGTCTGCTGGGTAAGAGTCTTCAGAGTAGAACCTGACTTTTGCTGGTATGATATTTTTGAAAAATCCCAAAACATGTTTGTAGTGTCTCCAGCTTGAGGTTTGGGGCTATAATTATGAACTGTTCTTCAGCTTGCTACTTATGGAGTACTTACCTGACCAATTTTCTTTGGCAGTAAAGCTGACTTGAAAAATGCCTGCCGTTATCACCCCTGCTGCTCTGCTCATAGCTACAATTCACTGCTCCTCCTGTGCTGATACAGTTGTTCAAGGACTGCTCTGTGTCTCACCACAGTGGTTAAGACCCTTGCTCTCACCTGGCACTGCTCTTTTAATCCCTTATTTCATGGAACTGTCTTAAAACACTGCCCTACCTTGTGCAGGGCTAATACAAAGGAGGGATCCAAAACAAGCGGGAAATGGTGTTGCAAGTGGCCTTTACCACTGAAGAAAACACACAGGATTCACGGAAGGGAAGAAGAAAATGCTACTGTTGCATGGTGTCAATATCACCTTTTGGATATGTTAACATGAGGTGCTTTTTAATTTGAGGAACTCTTTGGAGCCTTCCCTTGATTCTGAGATGCTGCTGACTGACTTAGTAGTGCTATGCATCACCATGCCATTCTCAAATACTATCTGCAAGAGTTGTCCCATTTTTTGCTTACAGCTGAGACTAAAAGTGTTTGTATCATTTTAGTTTTGTTTAATGTGATTACCCTCATGGTCATCAGCCCAATTTATTTTGACAAAGTTATCAAAAAGATCACCAGCCTTCCTCTTCATATTTTAATTGCTTCAGAATATACTCAAGTATTTGTTAGGACAAATAAAACGGGAAGATGACTAAAACATATGCATTCCTTTTAGATACAGCATGTGAGTAGGGAGTAGCAGGAGGAAGAAGAGATGTACAGAACTGTGCAGCAGCACAATGAGAGATGTGAAAGAATCCAATACCAGAGTTAACCTAAATGGTATGGTAAGACTAGAGCACTGGAAATTTAGTATGATTTTTGGCAGGAAAAATGAAGGCATGTCTTGCATTTATCTTTTCTGCAGTTGAACTGAATTCTTGCACTTAGTGGTGGATACACTGATTTTCTGCAGGATGTATTTTTCATTTAAAGTAAAAATAAAGTTCATACCCTTACTGTCTCTTCTTTCAAAAATAACTTGTGGTAGTTCTGCCTTTCTTTGTGTGAAAATAATTCCAAACAGAAAATAGTAGTTGGCTGGTTTTCCACAGTTCTATTCACAACACTATAATTTTCTCCACCAACTAAATTGACTCATTCATTTCCGCTAATACATACAAACTTACTTGTTCTGCTGCCAGTCTTGTTGTTAAAAGGCCTAGCCCAAGACACAGTGGCTGAGAAAACAGAGCAGTAGATGTTCAGTGTGGAAAGTGCAGTTCTTTCACATACATCCTTTTCTCTTCAGACTTGGACATACATTTTTCACCAAGAGAACTGTCAGCCACTGGAATACTCTCCCCAGGGAAGTGGTGGATTCCCCAACAGCAGGACACTGAAGTGCAGCTGCACAGGGTGCTGGGCCATCTTGTTTACGGCATGCTTTTGTCGAGAAAGGTTGGACCAGATGAGCCTTGTGATCCCTTCCAACCTGACATTCTATGATTCTCTGACATGTTACAGAGAAGCTGAGTAGCAGAGCTAGTCTGTTGAGCTTGAGATTGTTTGATACTCATGCAGCACTAGAGAGAGGTTTAAAAAGTGACTGCAAATTGGGAAGGAGACAATAGACAGGTACACTTTTAAGAAATAAAGGCAGGGTGAGAATTTTGATTCCTCTCAAATGATGTGAACAAGGTTGGATATTTTCAAGAAGACAAGAGTTATATGAAAAACACTTTTGATTTCTTCTTGAATGCACATTTAATAATGAAAAGGAGACATTTAGTGAGGGAAATACATTTGGGGAAAATGTATGCTTCAGTTGCAAAAGATGGAATATATTCAGTATATGGGTGTAAGCCACAATACTGGCAACTTTGAGTCAGAGTAAATGCTGAAGAAGGAAGATGAGAGAAAGTTAAGAAATAGTATTATTAGTCCCTATTAAGTATTTGCTAATGATACAGCTATCAGCAATAACATTATAGCACGAAGAGCATTTTTCCTCTTCCAAAATACAGAAGTACATCAGCATTGTGTGTTAAAAAAAACCTCCTCTTTGCGGCACTTCTTCCCCTGCTGATGAGAGCCCAGTGGACCTCTATTGCACTCCAAGGATATAATGAAACGCTCGATCTCCCTATTTGTGATTGCATCAAGAATTATTCAATGAAAGGTAGCATTCAATTTTTTCTGGTGTTTCATCACATGGCAGAGTGTATTCTTTCATGAAAGATTAAACTGCAGATGTTACTGACATCTGTTATTGTTTGGGAGGTTCTGATTTCTTTGTGTAGTTGGAGGAGGGTTATCTGAATCAGAATTACTTTTGTGCTGCAGCAGCGTGAATTTTGCAGTGTCCTATGAGACAATATGTAACCACAACAAAACCAGGATTTCATTTTTATAGATGTACTTACTGGGATGCTTTTGTGGTCCAAACACAGAGCAATTGTCACAGCATTGGATAATTTAGAACTGAACTTAGAGGACTGCAATGTGAAGTACTAAAATACTGCACTTTGGCATCATTGCTGTTTAAAAAGTACTTCCAGCTAATTGTTCTGTTCAAATACTTCTTCACTGGTGATAGTATTTAAGAAGGGATGGCAAAATGAGAACAGTTTTAAAAGATGATCTACAAGCAGATATAAATCTGGTCCTTGAAATTTTTACAATTTAAGAAGGCAAAAATGTAGACCTAACGGTAGCCTAACATTTATAGATGGTTTATACTGAAGTATGCATACTTAATACATAGATGGAATTCATTTAACTGAAGGAAAAAAAGCTCTGAACAAGGGCAAGAAGAAATTTTCCTACCATCACCACTTGATTTTTCAGGTTGGAGAAAGTGAGAAGGATAATGGTTTTAGTACAACCAATGTAATTATGCTCTAGGCAAAGTCATTGTCTGTAAAAAATTTATTGTATTTTGACAATGATGATGTTGGTACGAGATATATTGGAATTGAAGTTAGGGAAATGGGAAGAAATGGTAGTATATCAACAGCTGCATCTTAAAGCAGTCATGTGATAGTAGTTTAAAATTCTGTAATATATATGAATATTCTGTGGGCATTGCATGTGACATACTGCAGGAAAGCAGGTATCAGTTTATCTTTCTACTGGTAAAGGCACAAAAGAGTGAAGATGATGGCCAGGCCTTGTTCTGTTCTCATGACAGTCACCAATTTTGATAAAGTGGCCAAAAAAGGGGCCTGTTTCAAGAGGTCTTTTAATATATCATGGGGGGCTTTTTAAACCAAATGTATTTGATTAATTTATAAATATTTACCTTCTTAGCAAACTTTTTTGTTTTTCCATTTAAATCTCAGAATGTGGGTCCTACTGTTATTCCAAATAACATTAATTTTTATCTGAAGATAATGATATGTATGTAAGCCCCCTGTAAATAGACCATAAATTATTTGCAGTCTATGGTGGTGGTGTGGTAGTAATACTTTGAATTTGGGTGTCCAGTTAAGGGTAGAAAAATTTGGACATTTATGTTTCAAGTTGAGTTTTAAAAATTAAGTCATTAATAGGTAAGGGATCTGTTTTTCTTTTTTTATTCTATTGGCACATACTAGCATGGTTCAATTAACGTTTTTTCTTACATCAGTGAGTGTTTTAACCTCTTAACAAGAACATTTTTAAGACTTGCACTTCAAGAAATTGAAAATCTTTTAAAAGTGAAATAGTATATTCTGGTCCTCTGTTAGACTGCAAGTATTTTCATTAATTCAACCTACATGTTGCAGTATTACTTGTTGATTCATTAGCAAAGATAATCTAGCTTGGAAACAATTTATAAGGATCAAGACAGTTTGTCTTAATTCAGTGTTTCTATTCTAGTACACATAACAACATAAAAGATGTATCTTCTTCACTGTAGAGTATTTTCTTCACGTTCTTTCCATTGAGTGATTTTAATGACAAACACTGTTAGGATTCTCACTAAAAGAAAATACTTTCTTGCCAACAAGTGTTTATACGTGATACGTCTGTCTTCTGTTTTGTCTTTTGTCTTCTAAAGTCTGGTATAGAAAGTATTGTGGGCTAGGGAGATTGTCATTCTTAATGAATTTTATCCCTCAAATCTTGCACCTGTTCAGGTAATACTTTAAAAAAATGAAAGGACATGTACACCTTGTTAAAACAAGGTGCTGTGGGGTGTCTTTTAACACCTTATATTTCAAGAATGTATTTTTATCTCATATTACAGGATAATTAATAGTGTTTTAAATAGTAAACAGTGATGACTATTGCGGATTAAAAACTGTGCATTTTAGTATTTTTAACTACTCAATATTAGTTAAATTTTGCTTTGCTTAGAAGTGAAGGTTACATTATTTCTGTGTAGTTTTTCAGTATCCTATTTTGCTTGGTAAGAGTAGAATTATTCGAACACTTCTTATGCTGTCCGTTCATATTATCATATTTGTGATATTATGGGCTGAGCAGATTTCTAGTGAAAATGATGTCTGGAAATGCAACTTTCCCTATTTATTTTTGGTAAATAAACCAAAAAGTCCACTAAAACTCAAACCAGGCAAATTAATATTTTCAAAATAAAAAAAACAGGCAGCTCACGAGTGGAATATTTCAGGAAGGAGAATCTGTGTACCTGTTTATCATTTGGGGAAGATGAGTGTGTGTTGTTTCTGAGGGGAGTCAAAGACACAGCAAGAATGGACCAGAGAGAATTTGAGCAAATAGTGGAAGACGACCTGTGAAAAACACAGCAAGGCATTTTTTGACAGCATGGCTAAAGAAGCCTTGTGGACTTCTCATGTTTGGTTCTTTGTATAGGTAGAATTTTATACATTCTTCATAAATACCCAGGCTTGAATCAAGATAGTCTGCAGAGAGCAGCAATTCACTTATTTCTGTTCAGGTGATGAGTGGATGATGGAAACAGGTAACCTGCTCAGGTCAAGTAGGTTGCAATGTGCATTTGTGTGAGGAGCATGGGTTTGGTTGTTTTTTTCTTGACTGGCAGAGGTGTAATGATATGTACTGTCCAAAGGTTCTTTTGCTATATCACTTAGTTCTTCGCCTTTGTTTTATGGTTTGGTGTTTCTATCAACAGGCCAAGACATGACTTTTCAGGTGATACATAATTTTCCTTCCCTCAGAAGTTAAAAATCAGTATATGCTTTCTCTCTAGAAACAGCTCCTCTGAGTTTGTGATTGCACACCAGCAGACAAAAAGTGTGCCACTTTATTTTGCAAAACTGATGTACTTTTGCTGCTAAGAAAGTAATTCTTGTAATTCTTTGTAATTCTTGTATACATTTATAAGCTTAAAAAAAACTCTAGTGAAACTGTTCTAGTTCTGTGAGCCTCTGTTGTCCATAATAGTCATCTTAAAATGAATGTTTATGGTTATATAGCTCTTATAACAGTTGAAGGATTCCTTGTTCAGGCAAATTAAAATCAGTCTCATGATGGGGAGGGGAAGTGTTTCATTAAAGAATTCAATGTATTTCCCTCATTTCTATGTATCTTATGAGTCCTATTGGCTTTCTTTCAGATGTAATTAACATACATGCACAGCCACACTCTGTTTTTTCATTACACCTTTTTTCCAAGCTATCTTTCCACATAGATTTATTTCAGACACATTAGTTTTATGTCTCCATTATGGTTTTGTTCAAATTGGAGTTTCTGCAATAGTGCATGCACTCATTGCTTTAAACTATTTTCTGTTGAATTTCTATATGAAAGTTACTTGATTTGTTACTAAAAGTTAAGCAATGCAATGGGTCGAGAATAAAATAAAGCCTCATTTTCCTCCCTTCTTGTTTTCTTCCCATTCTAAGTTTGTATTTCTTCTTTGTGAAATAGGCACCCAAATACCATTTCATCACTGTGGGGATAAAAAAAGCAGCAATACCTACAGCTGAAAATCATATGGTTTAAGCAACTTGTCACAGAACAAGGATAGTGTCTGCTCTTCAAGGATGGTATTTAGTAGCCTTTGGCAACAGTTTGTCCTGATGCTGCTACAGGCTACTTCATCCTGCTTCCAAAGTTCTGTAGATCTTTCCAAAGGAGCCGAACCGATACATTTCTTTCACTGCCTGATGCTGAATGAGTGCCAGGATAGTTCCATACATTGTTCTGCAGGGAGTACCAGTCTGTGGAAAAAGGAATACGTCTGTATCTGTTGTTACAAAGAATGTGTAAACAAGGACATGCAGAGGTTATTAAAAGAATACTTATTCTGACTTCTAATGCCTTTTTGAATGCCAAAATGTGAAATAAAAATAATGTCTTTAAAACATAGTTTTCTGTTTGAATTATGTAGACAAGTACTTGTTTATACAGTTTGATTTGTAAATGTCTTCCTGTAAAAAGGCAGTAAATTTTATTAGTCAGTTATTGTCTTTATTCATAAATACTCCTAATTAGTATGACAATAGGTTGATAGCAGTTTAGTTGACTTTATCCAGTGTCCCTTGAATTCCTGGTTGTTATTTTTAGAATGTAAAATAAAGCTTAGAGGTAATACAACAGCATTTTCAGTGACACAGTTTGTAGCTTGCACATTTTTATGTTCAAGTTAGAGAAATTTATTAAAAATGTTGGGAAGAAAGTTTGTATAAATATTATATCAAAGACAATTTGGGATCATAAGAAGGGACTAGATACTGTGATAAGCTTTTGCTCTCTGAAACTCTTAGGGAGATTTTTTTACTAAACTCAGAAGTACTCCTAAAAATCTCATTAGAAGCCCACCCATCATTGTTTTGTACAAATAACAGAAATGTGTTATGCTCTGGTATCACGGTATGAAAATTGTTTGTAGATACTATTCATCTCTTATCCGAGGTCAAACTGCAGTATTTGTTGACCTTCCTACTTAGGCTTGATGCACTGAAAATCTGGGCTGTTAAACTTGGGAGTCATATGATTGTCTAAATCCTTACTTCTCATTCGCGATGTTCCAGAAAAACAAGGCAGAGGCAATGCAATCAGGCTTAACAGTCCTATTGCTTTTAACCATTTCTGAGTTTCTGTTAGGGAAAGTGTAGCTTTTGGGAAAACAGCAAGTTTTTTTAATTAGTTGGCACTATTAAACACATTTCATCTGTAAACTGGCAAATAACTGCAAATACTTATTTAACAGTTAACTCTTTAGAAGACCTAGGCATACAGCAATATAGTGAGGTGACGACTTATAATTACCCTAGGCTTGTAGTAATTCTAGTAACTTAAAATAATGTGTATCTTCATTTTTTGCCAGTCAAACATTTAAATTGGTGGTCTGTTACAGAGAGAAAACTATACCTTATTTTATGGCAATTAGTATATCAATTTACTTCACGTTCTCAAAGTGCTTATTAATTTTAGCTCAAAATAGATCAAATGTACCACATGTGACTGCTGTATCATAATACTACATTTCTATTTTTAAACCTAAATGGACTCTGGGAAAGTACTTTGCAAACTTTTGGCTTCCATTGCAGAGCAGGTTTCCCATGTGTTCCTGGGTAAAGTGCCTCCTAATGGGGTCCAGGAGTATCTGTTTGTCTTTCTGGCCATGTTTCAAGCTTTTATGTTAGTTAATTAAAAAACCCTGAAGCAAAGTCAGGTGAATTGTTTAAATTCTTCTTCAAAATGAGCAAGCTGGGGAAACTTCATCTTCTTCATTTCAGTCCTAAAAATGTCCAGATATTGCAAGGGAGAATGAAATTTATGCTGGAAGTCATGAGCTCAAAATCATATTAATGGTATTTTGTTTTGAGAATGTTTTCTCTGTGAACTTATATTCAACACAAAAAAAAATTAAAATTTGTTTTCCTGTAAGTGACAGGCTTTTCAAAATTTACTAATCTCATATTAAAAATAAGTCTCCTATTAAAAAACATGTCAACTACTGGAAAACAGTCTTTACCTTTTTTACTCTGCTGTTGTGGAGTCATGGCTCGAAAGCTATGTATAGGTTAATATTAATTTTGTAATGGCCATTTGGGATCTCTTTATCCCCTCTGCACATGGTCTGAGTTCAATATTAGGACTTTCCTCTCAGAATCTCTCGCCAAATCATCACAGTCATGAAAATGGATAGAGTTGCCTAGGCAGTGAGGAATTTTAGTCATTTCTAGGTTGAAGGCAGCTGTAGAATGCAGCAGATAAGTCTTAGAGCAGGTGAAATGGTTACTAAGGTGTTGGTTCCATGGCTCTGTCAGAGCATGCAGTGGTGTTGTACACTGACTGTAGATGGGCTTTTCAGCCTAAATGTGTGTAATTGCCGCTTGTAGTAATTCAGTCTGAGAGTTACAAAGACAAAAATACCAATGACAAGCAGCACCATAGATACCAGTATTTAATAACTCATCATAAAGGAATATTATTTTTGCAGTCTGAGCTGCATCATAATTTGAGATCCAAGGGAGTACCCTTAGGTGACAAACACTGGCAGACGCAATCCACGATAAACTTTGGATGTTTTGATTGCTTAGCCTGTGAGCCAAGGAGCAGAAGTGCTTTTCTGAAGTAGCTTTTCATGCTGCAGTCTTGGCTCTGGCTGAAGAGATAGCACCCCAAGGTCAGATTTTATTTTTTTTTTGTTTCATATGAAGACATCAACATATTAATGATGTTAATAAAACCACTAAGTTTTACAGCTTAAATGTCTTAATCAGCATCTGTAGCAACATCAGATAAAAATGAAGGATAGCAAAACAAGATCTGTTAGACATTAGTGTTTCAGGGGTCCCTTTTCTTAGCATGCCCAAAGCGTATCTGTAGTTTGGTGTTCATTTCCCAAGTCAGTTATAGCCAAGTCATAAGTTGCTAAAATACTGAAGAATATTAAAAGTGGGTGTTTCATCTTTCCTTTATGCCCAGTTGGCAGTCAGTAACTAAATTGAGCTTTCATTTCAGTTTGAGAACTGAAGAGAGTTGAGATAATAAGATTGTGTTAAATCAGTTTTTGGTCTTTGACCTTCTAAAATTAATGTCTAAAACAGAATTAAGGATAAAGTTGTATAGAGACATGGAGTATTGTCCTTTAAATTTAAATGGCTGAAAAATTGGGGCAGCGAGAGGTTAGGCTATTTTCTTCTCCATGTACAGTGATAGGCCAGACCTTTTTATTTAGAAAAATTTTGCCTACACTACACTCTTGGAGGCTTGCATTGTAAAACTTTTTTTTTTTTTGTAGTAACATGAGAGAATAAAACTCTTCTAATTGTTTAAGGCTGCTGGTGAAGATGCCTTTTCTTGCTCTTTAATATACCCCCAAGCTCAGGTTTTGCCTTCACTCGCTGTAGTGGTTTCAGATGCAGAGCCCTCACTCTGTCCTTCCTTAGCTCCTTGTTTCAGTTTTACCTCTGCTTTGTGCCAGCTCCCTAATGCAGTCTTGCATCAGTTCTCAATTCTTTGCCTGTTAGCCCTTCCTCTGCTTTTTTTTTGCCTTTCCTCCCCCCAGTTCCGTTGCGAAATTCTAATTTTTGACCAAGTGTTGGTGACATTCCGGTGTATCCTAATATTGTTATGTTCCCTGTGCTTGTGTCATAGTTGTTCCTGAAGTGGACACTTACTGGCAAAGAAAAGAACATTTTAATTTTAAGCTGTGTTTTAATGGCTCACTAACTACTTGTAAGCAAAGAAGTGGCCTAATTTCCTTAATCTTTCATATTTCAACCTGTTTAAGCAATAATTAAAGTTTCTGGTGTAAATATGTCTTAAAAAGATCTATTTCACTCAATATGTTTTCTTAGGAGTCCTTAATTTGGGCTTTATTTGATTTAGGACAAAAATCAGACTTTATTGAATGTGTCTTTTTTATGTGTACTTATAATTCTCTTAATTTTTAATATGTGAGCCAATTTATGTTGTTTACAGTCAAAAGTATGATGGTAATCCATCTTCTTGTCTGATGCAAAAGAAAATTAACAACAATGTTTGAACTTGAGGATGTCAATTTAAGCATGAAACATCAAAAAAAAAAGTCTTCTTTTTAATTTAAACAAAAACCAGTCAATTTTATTTTAAATTGTTTCCATGTGTATGACTGAGTTGTCTGTTGAATTTCAGGCTACCAATTATTTTTAGACTACATAAATTAATGAGAACAGATGGCATGTATGATTAGAAATTTTGGCATATTGAGCAGTCAGGCTGAACTGAAAAATACTTTAATGTATAATATGTGGAACAAAATTATATCAAAAAGGTATTTGCAAAACCAGAGGTGCAGAAGAATTCTATGAAGAAAAGCAGAGAGGATACCTGAGCTCAGCCTCTACAGCACACTGCACAGGACATGAGTAAGAGGCCTCTTGTCTTGCAGGTGGCTGTGTCCAGTTGTGCATCTGGTAATTGTATCTCTAGATGTGTGTTCAGTCATTTAAGGGAATGAAACAAATAAATTCAACAAAAACCATCTACATGAGAGGAAGGAGGAGGGAAAGTTTTTCAAAATACTATGTAATATATATGTTCATGTAACAATGTTTATATATGATGTTCAGAATTAAAATATTTACCTAGAGATGTGAATTGCATTTTTTAATAGTATTGAGAAGAAATAGTAGAAAAGGAAAAGAGGTAAAGGTTCATTCCAAGTTTTCCACCCTGCTGTTTTCATACCTATTCTAGGTGACTTGCAAGCATTTTTTTATCAGGGTTGTTAGTTATGGTTTTGTTTGCAATTCTTCTGAAATGCTTTTAATTTTTTTGAATGCTTCTAAATGCCTTTCTTATCTATATTCCTTGAGCTGGTTGCTTTAAGTAGAACAAAATTTGCACCCAGAATATCTGCCTTTCTTTCCTGTTTCCTAGAGTGAGTATATATGTACCCATTTTTCCTTAGGGCAGGGAAGGAAGATAAGCTTGGTGTTTCAACACGAATGGCAATGAGGCTACAAGTTTTTCAGCAATGTATAAATGCATTGTTAGCCTTGCACAACTTTTCAGAAAAATCATGTATCAGCAGTGTTTTCAAAAATTGCAATAATACTTTGCCTTATTTGGCTGATAAATTAAGCTGATATTTTCCTCTGAAAGTGTCAACTTCCCAGAGAAAAAGGAATGCAAATGTCAAATGTTACCTAATAATAATATGTAAGCACTCATTTTCACTTCAGATTAAGTATTCATTTAGGCTTTTATTTCTTGTAGTTTAAGTATTGCAGGTTTTTTTTTTTATTGTATTAGAAAGGGCTCAGTTACTGCAATTACTAAATTCATTATTTTGAAACTTCACTCAAATGGGATGCCATGTGTTTCCTTCCACCCACCCTCTCTAGAGTGGAAGAAGGTGGATCTTATAGTGGAAATAAGTTTAGAAAAATTGCCCAATGTAGTGCAACTGTTACCTCATTTTGGCAGTTGGCAGTTTTCTTGGGTAGATTTTAACTTGAGAGGAATTGGAAGAAAACCAGAACCTTCCCACATGCCATGTGACTCCCAGAAATAACAATTCTGTATTGAGCTTGTTAGGAAGAGCTATGAGCATCTGAGACTGGCTCACAGTGAAACATGTTTGTTCTTCCAGGAGGAAGAAATGAAGCCTCCGGCTAGTTAAAAACTTTTAAGCTTTTTTTCTCAAAATGGTTCAAGTAAATTAAGATAAAAACTCAAGAGATGTCTTCCAGCTCTGCTAAATTAGAGAGATTTTTATTTCCCTGAAATAAGAAAGGCCTGTACGATGTTATCGTGAGATAGACTTCACCTATTCAAAATAGGAATATTTAAAACATTTTGTTTATTTTGGAGTAATCATGATTAGGATAGCCTATTGTATGATGTGACTACTGCCAGATGAAGGATAACATTCCCAGTGACTAGCAGGAAGGCCCTAGATGGTGAAGCCTGTTTGGCAAATGATCTGCTCTCCCTGCAGTGGAGGTGTGTGCTGAAGCATGCGGTGGTGCAGAAGAGTCACAGTATCCTTGTTCGGGAGGGTATGGGGTTGATTGTCACTGCTTTGAGAAGATGCTTTTAGTGGCAATTCACAGTATGAAATACAGTAATTTTCAGAATGCATTTCAAGTAACTCTTTGCTCTCTCTTTAGAGAAAATTAAAGGTAAATACAACTGATGGATGTTCTTGTATCTAATTAAAAAGTAGCTTCAAGATGATTTGCTGTGGTTTACCTGTCAGTTAAAAGTTCACATTACACTTAATCTGAAATGATTTCTTTATTTGATATAAATGGTGTTACTGTGGAAAAGCTTATTCTCTGTGAAATCTAATAGAGTGAGTTCTATTACAAGTAGCCAGCATAACAAAAACCTGTTTCTTAGAAAGAAAATATTTGCTTTTTAAACAAAATGCAGAATTGTTAAACTTCTCAAAATAAAAATGTTAGGCATTATCAAGCACTCATTTTGCACTAAAAATAAGAAAAAATGTTGTGTTCAGCAGCACAGCTTGTAACTTACTCTCTATAAGCTGGTGAAGGAGTCACTAGTTTCTTTTGATCTCTTTTTTAAAAAAATCTTTGATCATGGTGCTTTGAAAGGGAAAATAAATTGAAAGGTTGAGGATACAGTATTAAAGAATCATATCTTTGCTGACACATTGCAAGTGGAGCTGGATGCCATGTGAATTGTTTGACTTTGTTCAGAAAATTACAAAGATTGGTATATTTTATTCCCACCCCCCCAAAAAAAAAAAAAGAAAATAAACGCTATGCATTTTATCTTGTGTTTCTTTCCTGGAAAGTTTTTTCTGCTTTCCTGCGCTTTTAAACAAACATAAAACCAAATTAAATATACTTGTATATGTATTTAGCTCATTCTTTGTAAATGGAAGAGTGAAAGATATCTTTTGACAATTCTGCCTGTCCAAGCTTTAGTTATTTTGGCATTTCTTGTAAAGTAAAACTTGGGAATGCCACAGGGTAATGTGGACTGAGAAGCAAAGTCCCTGTTACTTATCGATAAACACAATTCATAAATAGGCAAAGGCAAATGTACAATTTTACATTTTTTTTTAAACTTGGTAATTTATTTCACTTATATCCAAATGTAAATACTATTTAAGAATATATTCAGACTAATAATAAATAAATTCACTTTATGTGAAATAAACTCAAAATAAATCAGAATTTTTAAATGAAAATCCATCACAAATAGGGAAAAAAGTATGATCTGTGAACTTTGTTGATGCCCTCACTAAGAAAAATAGCTAGTAATTAGAAGGTTGATGCATTAATTATTTCCCCTCTAAAAAATCCAAGATATTCAGTTGTGTTTATACAACACATTACAGATGAATGACTGAGTACTTCTGAAATTTTCTGTTCAGTATTATAATTCCTCATGCTTTGTTTGGTCTTAAACCAGCAGATGGCATTTGTTACTCCATTTAAGTGCAGACTAACATATATTTTGTAAACACGGCGTAATTAACTTCAGCATATTATAAAGAAATCTTGTTTTCTGAGTTGTGTTTCTGATGCCTCTGCAGTTGTGCAAGTTCCTGTAGTTGAGATTCCACATACTTAGCACAAGGTGTGCTGGGCAAACTCCGAAATGCCCTCTTACACATTCTACAGCCTCTTGCCCTGTGGCCAGAAGCATCCTCCCTACTTTTTGGGGTTTAATGCCTGTGTTCCACTGTAGCTGCTGTGGGGGACAGGGAGTGTTTCACTTGCTCCTCTGTTTGTGGGGCTGAGCAGGCTGGTGGGAGTGGAGGGAGCAGGGCTCTCTTAGGGCAGCCTGTAGTCTGGTGAGGCATTGGAATGAGGGGCTGTGAGTCGTGAGTGCATCTCTGCAGCACATGGCCAAATTTTCATTCTTCAGACTGTACTTTATGAAAGCTGCTACTGTATTCTAATTTGCACTCTGTACTACTTCAGTCTATGAAAAAGCACTTCCAATAGAGTTACTTTGGGTTTGCTTTCTTTCTTATTTGGATATTTTTCTAATTAAACCTAAATGTCATATAATGAAGGAACACTTCAGTTTTGGAGGAAAACAAAGGTATGAATTTAAAATACTTAGCTCAAGGTGGAGTAATTTGGCTTGGGTTATTCTTTCCCCTAGTGTGCTGGTGATTTAAAATGCTTTAAGATTGGCTTTCTGAAAGTGTTACTAAAATGTCTCTGGTTACTCTAGTATTTAGCATTCTGGTCTTTTACTGTACAGTACAGATCTGATAGTGAAGTGTAGCTGCTAATATAGTGAATAATTTTTGCCAGCAAGACTTCAGTTTAGGTGAAAGCTGTCCTTTCTCCTAGTTTCTCTTAATTTTTGACATAGGATAATGGGAGGAACTATCTGTAAATATGACTCCAGATCTCTCAGGGATAATAATTTGTTATGTGCAGCACTCTGATTCATAATACTAAATGTGTCCTAGGAAGGGGTTTTCGAACCCAAGTGTGCCTCGTAAGGAGCAGTTCCTTACAAGTTCCTTTAGCTAAGAAGCTAAACCAAGGAAAGATAGACCAAACTTGCAGATTTTGGAAAAAGTAGAGCTCTTCTACCCAAAGCTTCCTGTAGCCAAGATCCTGTCCACAGCAGCTTCACACCTGCAGGAGCCTTTAAGGTTCCTGTGAGAGCCAGGTCTTCAGCATCCTTGCTCTGATAGAGAATGGCCAGAATGGAAGCAGGGAGCTTCTCCTTCAGCCCGGTCAGATACTGAGTAAAATGCCTGCATGGTTCTTCTTTACTCATTTTGGATCAATAACCCATTAATGGTTAATATTAATCAACAGTAATTAGTTTGATATAAATTAAGTGAACCAAAACCTTTATTTGCTGTTAGGTTTTTCAGAGAGGCAAAGCAAATGAGTTCATGCTAAATTGCTTCACAATTTAACCTTGGATTTTAATTTTAAAAGTCTATACACTTACATGTTTTTTCTAGACTTCATTGGTTCAAAAGTAGAAACAGCTTACTCCTGGCAGACTACTATTTTGTGTAACTGTAGCAAAAAGCACTTACATAGGTACTTTCTCTTTTGCTGCAAAGTAACAGAGTTTGTACAAAACTTCTGATTGGCTGTTGAACTACTGTAACTTGTGCTAGCAGGTAACTGCAGAGGGTTATTTGGACAGTGTGTGATTTGGAAGGGCATGGACACCAAGCACATTTCACCTTTCAGATCAGTACTTTCAGTTCTCTTGTACTCATGTGAAAGCAGCTGTTGCAAAGATGGTTCCTGGCTAACCTTTGTTTTATTATGGAGCAATTGTATGATTTTTATTCACATTCTGCCAACGCTGATCTTGCAGTCTGAACTATCGTATTGGCAAGCATCAGTGAGCACAGCACCTTGAGGTAGCCTGTGAGAAAAGCATGGAGCAAGGTGATGTCTTAGGAGAGAAATCCAGTTGTCTTTGGAAAATTGAACAGTTTTCTTGAAGATTTGCCTTTTGTACTGAGAGTTCTCTGTCCCCTCCTTGTCAGCGCTAGATTTGGGACTGTGACTACAAGGTATTTGATTTCAAAAAGACCAGATAATGTGTTGGTAGAAATGAGGAAATCTGTTCGATCTGCTGCCAGGGTATGTGTCCACAGAAAATCACAACATCTTAGATGATGAATTTGTCAAATTTTGACAAGAAAACTGGTGAGAAGAGTAAGAACTTCCAGCTTACATATGAAAAATCAGATTCTGAATTTGATGTTCTTTTTTTTTCTGCACGTTCTCACTTATTTTTTTATTCATTTTTGTATCATCACAGTTAACAAGTAAATGATGCTGTTAGACCATGTAAGCTTAAATTAATGCTTCCTGATGAGAGCTGAAGGTATTAGATGTGTGCTGCAGTTAAACTCGTGTACAGTAGATGCCAGTAGAGACCTACTGAGTCAAAATAGAAATATGATCAGTGTTTCCATAGTAACAACTTCCTCCTGGCAGTCCTATTTATAGCAGTGCTGCAGTCCCAGCCTCAGTGCAGCTCTCGGAGGGACTCTCTAGGAAGGGTTAACCTTGTTAGAAAAAATGTAGGCATAGAGGCACACTAAAACCGTATGGGTTTGCTTTCTTTTGTTTCATTAAACAAAGAAGTTACTGATTGTGTTTATTTTCTTTTTGTATGTTTTGAAAAATCTTTGTTTCAAAATGGAGAACCATTAAAGCTGTAAGCTGTGAGCAAATACTGCTCCTCCTTGTGTGTGTTTAAGAAGAAATGCAGCCCAGTGGAACAGTGCTGGATGTACAGTGAAAATCAAAACACATCTGCTTTTTCAAGAGCCTTTTTCTGTCTCTCTTTCTACCCATAATTCCTTCTGAAATATGCATGCCTGGCAAGACTCAAAATGGATTGTGTTCAATTACATAATTTTGGATGAAAATGTAGGGGGGGGTTTAAGTTACAAAAGGGCTATCTGTGTACTTGTTTTACATCCTTTTCTTTCAAGGTTTATATAACAATTAGAAAAATACCACACATATTGCCTAAGGCTTATAGGACAGACATTAGATTTTTTAGTATACATAGTGTAAAAGGTTTGAGTCATTAAATGCTTCTAAACTTTTGTATTTACTAATTCAAAATTAGATACTTAAATTGTTTTCTTTTTATGAAACGTGTTGGCTTCATCTTTCAATTTACAAACACCTTATTGGTCAATAACAGACCAGCAAAATTTGTCAAGATCCCCAAGCTCTTAAAAATGGAGGATCCCTCACTAACACTTTGTATCAAGTAATTGCTCATTCCTTTTGTAATAAATAATAAATGCTGAAGTTGTATTTTCATCTTTCATTCTTGAAATAACTGATGCATAAAGGAGAAAATGTGTTTCATCAAGTCATCAATTTTTAAAGCAAATAAATAAACTTTCTTTAACCTCTAGAAAAAAACAAAGTTCTTTATTAGGCATTTGTAAGGTTTAAGTTATTTTTTCCACTGTTTACAAAAACAATGCAGAAAATGTTGCAGTATGTCTCTTTAATACAGATAGAGGCTTCCTGTGATAAATATAAATACTTCAATTTAAAACAATATGTTTAGTATTTAAGATAGGAAATAATATTTTTATTTAGCGAAATAGAATGTGAAACCAGAAAAATACTGTTTCAAGATTTGGAACTAAATCCTAAATTTTATTTAACTATGGGTGATCTGAAATGTGTTTTGTATCATAAACCCATTTTTCTAGGTACTGTCAAGGAATAGATTTAATTATCTTAAAAACTCTTGTTCTTGATTGCAAGATTCTCAGGGTTAATATTCATTAAACACTAGAGAATGGTGTTATTTGTACAGTCCTGCTTTGCCTGAATATAGAAAAATGCACACATTATCTTTTAACAAATATTTAAAACGATTTCCAAGTAAAGTTACAACACATGGTAACATGCTGTTACTCAACCATCTGGGTCCTTTGAGGAGAGCAGTGTTCTCTCTTTCTTAATCCTTTATTTTTAAGGCTCGACTGGTAGGGTAGAGTTTTTTCTTAGAAATTGAGAAATATTGTTTTAGCAGAGATTATTAAAAATAAATTCTCCATGTAGCTACCTGGTAGATTCTTTTTCAGCAAGGAGCTGGAAGGTCTGTGGCTGGGTTATAGTGCTGTGTTTTGTGGCATGCCACAGGGCATCAGCCCCTGGGAAATCTGCCCAAGGTTGTAGGTTGGCCATCAGGAAAGGTATAAATGGCTTTGTTGCCTTTATCACCTTAGAGAACCACTGTGTTAGCCCTTGTCCTTGGCTGTCATCATGATGTTGCTTTTTATAAAATTGTGGGCGAGTTTTTACTGAAATGCTGTTTATCAAAATACCAGAATTTGCACATGCAGTGTTCAAATTCAGAGTTGAATGTCTTACCACTCTGAGTTTTTGAATATGTGTTAAAATTTTGCCAAGATTTGTTGGTCAGAAGATAGCAAAAATAAAATTTCTCTCTAAAGGAAATTAACAACAATTTCAGTGTTGACTTTGGCTGCAAGTAATTGGCACTTTATCTCTTACAGAACAGAAATTTCAGATTTTTTCTTGCATTCTTCCTATACAGCATATAATTTTCTTGATGTAATAATTAATTTGGAAGATCAGTCAATAAGATGAAAGATTAAGTAAAAGGAAGTAGGAATGTCTGCCTTTAAAATCATGGATTTCATTTGAAGACATTAAAAGCCACATGAAACGTGGGTTTATATGGTAGTTTCTTGTATTGCCATTGAGCAATGCCAATCAATGCCAAGAATTTCCTAGATTAGGAAAGTGTATTGCTATCTGTGATCAGCACTTTCTTTTCATGTTTTATGTCTGCAGAACTCCTGTAACTGTGTACACTGGCAGTAATTAACTAAATTCTGGCAAATTCATGCTTTCTCTTAGGACTTCTTCTAAGAATTCCTTTTTGGAAACATGTTTTCACTTAAAGGACTTACTTCAGTGATATCAGATTATGAGTATTTATGATTCTTATTTTTGGCCCCTGCCTCGAGTGTCCAGGTCAGACACTTGGGTGCATTAAGAGCTCTGAGTTTTGGTGGGCAGAGTTGCTCTTTGGCAGTTTCTACATCTCTCAATGGACTTAATATGGCTAGCAGACTGTAATTTATGTAACGTGAATTTTATAAATTCTGTCTTTCAGATCAGGGAAACAAAATGATTTAGTTGGAGACCTGTGTGAAAGATAAGACAACAGTAGTGTAAAGGATCAGAGCCATGAGAGAGCAGAGAGACAAGATAAGCACGCCATCATACCAGGTAGCTTTGTTTACTGGAAAAAAAAAAGCGAGGTTAGAGAGAACATGAATCTCTTGGAAGGGCTCCCTCAATGCCCGAAGACTTGCAGTGAGCTACAGGGGAAGCAATTCCAGAGAGGCTCTTCAGCTCCACAAAGATCACCATGCAGGGAATAAGCATTTTGATGTTGTCTTAAATATTTTTTATATTATTGTGTGGGAGGTGCATGGCCTTACTCTGTTTTAAAGTGTTTGGTTATACATGGTGTCTAATATATCCCCTCTGCCTATCTGTGACCCCAGGTAAGGCAAACAGATTCTCATGATCTTCACTACCTCTTGTTTCTGGAAGCAGAGCCTTGAACCAATGGGATGTTGTGGATGTCATAATTGGTCTTGGAACAGAGCAGGTGAAAGGCTTCAAGGCATGAGGTGGCATCCAGGGAAGGCTGGAGCACCAGACTGATGGAAGAGCAGCCTGGTCACCACTGAGATTAGCTGATGATCACCCAGATTAACAGATGGCTGTGCAGAATGTAGGCATTTAGACAGTTGGTTCCAAAATTTGAACAGGGGCTGGACATTTCCAGAGTGTCTGGAGCCTGCAAGCCCAGGGCATTCCTGGGCTTTGTGTAGAGTCTAGGAATGTAATGGGTTGTGCTGGCTGAGGCCAATCACAAGTGCGTGCCCATGAGGAAGAATGTAGCCAAATTTGTAAAATCTGTCTGTTGGCATTTTTATTATTTTATCATTGTCATGGGCAGTTTGTTAGCATGAGGGGTTTTTTCTGAGGCACAGGGCTGTTATGAAATGGTTATGTAATGTCCAAGGGTGGGTATCTGCTGACATTTGAAAACTATGCAGTGAGAAGTATGGTGGGGAAAAATGAGAGGTATGTCTTTAACACGTGTTTTACTGTAAGACAGGAGACAGATTGAAGAAAAGATATTTCAATCTTTAAGAATAGCCTAAAGTTTTAAGAAGCCACATTGTAGATATGAAGAAATCTATGTGTTTCCATTTTCACAAAAACAAATATTTAGTATTGCTCATTGTACGCATACATAATTGCATCAATTGCAAATAATTTTAATGTTACATACAGATTTCAGTTTATTTTTCTTCTATTTTATGCCATTAAAAGTTACACTTTCGAGACTTACTCCACAGTTGAAAATACTAAGATTTCTTGTGAAAAAATGAAATCTTATCAGCAAAAAGTTAAATGCATTTGGTTCATTTGCGGAGTAAGTAGAACCCAGTTTGAAAAAGTACAATGCAGTTGTGTTTAAATGTGCAGTAGAATTCAATTTCTTCACTGATTTAATCCACAGAGGAGGAAAATAATGCACTTTTTTTTCTTCCAGCAATAAAATAAGTTTCTTTAACTTAGTAACCAGTAACTTCCTTGCTTAGGAAGTTAATTAGTTGAAAGCATGAGATTACTAATGATTAGAATCCAGGTGGTTATGTTCGCTGTGATGATGTAGTACTCCATCTTAATAACAGGGGAGGAACTGCAGAATAGTTACTTTTGGTTTTTTTTCACATGTGGTTGTGGTAAATTAAAAAAATACCCATCTACTTTCTGATCTTCTGAACGGGTTGTTTGTTGTACTCTAACATAAGATGTGTACTTAAATACAAAGTGTAATGCATTAAAAAGCTATGAGAACACATACTAGAGAAATTATTGCTTGTTTGTTTTTTAAAAAAACAAAACACTTTTCAGTCTACATGAAAAGAGACTTTTCAATGTATAAACCAGTACATCATAGAGCTTTCCTTTACAGGAAGTAGAAGAGAGTCGTGGTTAACAAACGCTGCAGGCAGGAAGCTCCACACATGCATAGCTCTTAGTGGCGCTGGGTTGTCCAGATCCCTTTAGATGTTTTCTGGTTTGCTTTTGTGAGAGCTGCTGGTGTGTGTAGATGGCAGGGCACAAGGAGGTCCCTTGTAACCAGGGCATGGGGACAGCCACAGCGCTGCAGAGACTGGAAGGGTTCGCTAATCGCCTCTTCCATAGGCACTCCAAGAATGGTGCGCATGAGCAGAAACCGGCTCTGGGAAATGAGAGCCAACAGTGCTCTGAGTTCACTGCCCAGTGGGATGCATCAAGTAAGTGTGGGGAGGGGTTTGTTTCTTTTATAGGTATCTGCTCTTCAGTTTGCCTCGCCAATGAGGTGTGAACACTGACAGTGTGGTGTGTTCTGGGGCAATTTTATAATTCATTACCTAAAGGTATTAATGGAAAGAAGGGCATATTACATCGGGCAGAGGGAGATAGGGGCTGGTTCATGGACTGGTGGCTGGCAGGAGAATTTATCCTGCATTCTTTCTTTTCTTTCAAAGCACGGTTGACTTGTTTTGGCAAGCCCCCACACCAGATCTTACTTCTAAATTACTTATTTCATTTTCAAATTAAATCAGTGAGTTCAGCAGAAATACAAGGCTCTCACTAAAGACTAGAATGTTTAAACTTCAAAATAGGCAGACATTGCTGTGCAGATTAAAATTCTGATTAAAGGGATTTTCATCATTCATAGTTTTTTTAAGGGATATATACATCAGAAATGTGCTATATAGTGGTAAACAATATAAAATTGTATTTGATTTTAACTATTACATATTAACTTATGTGGGAATGCTAATTAGCTCTAATTTCTTAATTACTGAACAGTTTACAGTATTATTTGTATGGATTAAAAGTTTTCATGGTTGTATTGCGAGTAATAAAAAAGATTTCAAAAAAATCACAATCTAAATAAATTGACATTTGATTTTCTTTTTAATTTTAAAGCTGTGTAGTATTTTGCATAGCAATTCTTGTCTCTGGTTAAATACTCATTTTTAAATGTTACAATATGGTAATTTATGATAATTTTGTTCCAAATTTCAGATTCATTGATGGATTTGAGATAGCACAATTATTTCAGTTGAAGATAGGCCATGTTGGAAATGCTTAGCATCACAGTGTTACCATGAAGAAAATCAGTATTTATACTTCTTACTTCAAATTTAATATATTATATGAGTAGGGAGTGAATCTATTCTCAGAGGATAAGCAGTAAACATGGAAACAAAAAGGTGTTAATGCAGTGATCTAAAATAGATTAAATCTAGGTCTCCCAAATGCGACAGGAAAGAATTGACTCGTTTTGTTGCGAAGATAAATGATGAAAGTGCATAAATTCTGAGCTTTCACTTCTCCAAAATATTTTCAGCTGGGTAAAAATAGACACATATTTGTGTTTATGTAGAAGCTCTTTTTTATGTAAATAGATATTTGAAAAAAATAACACTGAAGTATTTTCATTTACATAACATGAAGAAAAAAATGGCAATGACCTACTGACACTCACAGATTGTGACCTGTTTGTGTACAAGTCTCTACTTTTTCCCCCTCTTTGTGAGGCAGGCTTCCTAGTGTGACATATTTGATGAGGAAGTGGACTGTCATGTCTCTTGATAAACATGGTGAAAATGGCTGTTCTCTGAATGCTATTTTAAGTCGTAATTAAGCAGAGCAGTTGCATGCAGTTTTCTGAGCTGAAGTTGCTGAGCTGGTAACTGAATGGTGGATGACTCTGTGGCTTTGGTTTTGGGATGAAGTTCTGAATCTTTACTGAAAACCTACTTTCAACCTCTAGTTTATTAAAAAAAAAATAAAATTACTGTAGGTATCCATGAACTGAGTCCACATTTAAAGGTTCTCATTTTGCTACCACTGTAGCCAGTGATAAAGAAGAAAAGGAATACAGTGGAGGAAGTATTTCAGACTCCTAATTAGATCTTCCTGACTCCTAGCTAGGTCTTCAGAAAAACACATCATCTGTGAAAATAGTTTGTAAAACATGGAAGAGAAACAGGGTGTTTGGGGTTTTTTTAAATTTCATTTTGGTTGGTTTGTTTGTTTGGCGGTCATATTGTTTAGTCGTGGGGGTGGTCTTATATCCAAGAGTGCAATGTCATAGAATTGCCTAAAGTCATTGAATTCAGCTTGTACATTAATTTCACAGAAAGTTTTATAAAAAAGCAGTGTTTTAGAAACATGCTGTTGTTTGTCTTGGAAGGATATTTAAATAGTCTCAACTATTCTGCTAATATCACTGCTATTATTAGAAATGTTAGTGTAAAGTTTTAGGTGAAGCTACTTAGCAGACAGCATAAATTACTCTTGAAGTTCAAGCCAAAAACACTAATTCCTGAAAAAAAATTGGAAAGTGACTTCTCAGAATTTTTGTTGTTTTAGGCTTCGGGTTGAATCCATTTGAAAAGGAAATTAACGTATTTATATCTTCTGCTGTAATGAAATACAATAGCAGGTCTGTTTCTTTTCTTTTACAAGCGGTTTCTGCTGAGGCTCTGAGTTTGCTGAAGGGCAGGAGCTGCTGCTTGTTTGGGTGGACTTTGAGTTGTCAGTTGCTCTTGTCAGTGTTGTGGTTTGAGTAAATTGCTGTGTGGTCTATGGCTTTAGGGGATTTTCAGTGGCTGAGTTTGAAACTTAACATCTTTGCTTTGTTATTTTGATATATAAAGCATACAGTTTTCTCCATCTTGCCTTGGATGCTTGGTTGATGCATGAAATTAATGTGCTTTGTAATATCCTCAGAGTCCAGTAGGGCAGAGGTAACTAAGGGCACCACAGGCCTCAAAATCTGTTTTGAAAAGCTGACTGAGCACACATGTGATGGTACAGCCTGAACTGGTAACTGAACCAGGTCAGTTGTGCTGCACTGCCCAAGGGTGAAAGGGACATGATGGGAGCCATCAGAACAATGTATTTCATTCTTTGTTTAGAAGTCTTGACTGTGACCACTTGCAACTGTATGGAACTTACATTTTGATTTTTGCTTTGTTTTCTTAGTTGCTTGTTGCTCTTTGAAAACATGGAAATGCAAAAGGAAAGGAGAATGAGGCTGCTTGGTTTTGAGTGTAGAGTCAGTAAGAGCAATGTGTCTTAAATTCTTGTACCAATAAAAATGTTTTCCAAAACTGAATAAGAATATCAACAGCTTGTATAACAGAAATGGTCAGGAGAGTCACCACTAGCGTATCTGTCATCTTCATAGTCCCTAAATTGAAAGTGGATGGGTGATGAACAGTCAAAGGAGTATCATTTGGTCTCTGATTCAAAATAATACCAGTATGCTTCCAAATACAGTAGAGTGATTTATAGAGCTTTAGCTGAATAGTTTCTTGTATATGTGTGTGTAGAGAGAAAATAATGCATGTGAAATATGAAATAATGTACAGAGCATACTGTATGAATTGCTTAAAGCTTTAGAATAACTACTAGTTGGGTACAAGTCAACAGATAATTCTGGTCTAAGGTTGCCATGGAAACAACCAGTGCTTGATATAATTGAGAACATCTTAAACCCTCCTGGTGTTTGCATGCTTTTTTCCCCTGCCATTTTGAGTTGCTTTAGACATGAATAGGTAGCACTGGTCAGAAGAGTAGTAGTTAATGAGCAAAACCAAATACCCGTGTCCTGAATATTGATTTCGATATTCTACTGGTATCTTGTGCTTCGTAGTTTTTTGCATCGCAAGGAGCTCATAAGGAAGAGCAGCTCTCTGGATTCTGTGTGCTCGCTTTCTGGTTAGTGTGTTAGTGTATTTAGAGATTGAAGCACTGATTTGGTAGAGATTAACATATTTCATCAACTGTTGGATTAATATTTGGAGCAATATGTTTCTGAAAACTAGCTCTTCAGCATGAATGGTAAGTCTTTTCTATTCCCTTTTGACACATTTTTTGTTCCGTCTTCGCGATCAGGGAAAATCTGCCAGGTTTCCTTTTCTTGTCTGCAGAGCTGCATCGACTGCTGATTTCTTTGTTTTTGTAATCGACTCACTGTGGGTTTCTATGTAAAATTATTAGTCTTAAAGATTTGCAGGTTTTTATTAAACAGTTTGCTTTGCATGACTGGTGTTTAGTGTTTTAAATTTTATTTTAAAGCTTTCTTTTAGAAATATCTGGTTTGGACAATTTTGTAATTGTACATATACATGTCTGTTCACTTAATTTTCTGTGTCACTCATAATAAATTATCTTCTGTGAATTGATACAAATCAGAGAGGCTTTCTGAAATTACTGTATTCATCACCTAAAAATTCTAAACAGGCTTTTGTTGTTTTTTATCTGAACCAGCTTATTCTACTATGATTCTTAGGCTTCTAAATGCTGGGATGGCAGAATAGTTGAGGTCATTCATGGAAGTAAGGGAGGGGAGTCTCATTTGAAATGAGATCCTGTAATAGATCTAGTAAACTTATCAGGCAGGTATTTACTTTCCAGAACCACTGTGACTACTTATTATAAGGTACTTTGAATATAATGGAATTCTGAACTGCTAATTCTTACTTGTAATATTGAAAGTTGTTTTTTTTCAATATGTAGACTCTGTAAATTTGTTTTCTTAGAAAAAATATATCCTTTGAAAATTATTTGCAAAAAGCCCAAATATGCTAGTTTCCTAAATGATACCATTTTGTTTCAAACAGATAGTCTGAAGCTTTGGAAAATGACTTGAGACACAGATTTTTTTGAAAAGAAAGAGCAATTAATCGTATATGTGGGGTTTGTGTGCATGTGTGCTTCTGTGGTTTTGCTTAATACTACTAATTTAAAAGACCATTTTTACAAAGATTTTACTTGTGTACATGGCATGAAATAAAGACTGGGAGGAGTTATCCCACTGCCTTATCTAATATCAGCTTGTCTATACTTATCACATACAAATGTGTTGAGGTCATCTTCCCCAGAATGGAAAGTGTGGCTGTCATTTCCTTCATGTACAAAGTACAAATGTCAAAACTGATACAGTTATTAAGGCAGTGTTTCAGTACTTTGTACCTACATGATGGAGATTTGTGGTACAGCATCATTCATGGCTGTTTAAGTGAACCTAAATGCAGGCTGTCCCTGAGAGTGGTGTCCCAGCCCAGGGTGTGCTCCCTGCAGGGAAGCTGGCAGGTGGGAGCACAGCATGGACCTGCTGGAGACTTGGTGTGGCCACACAGCCCACGGGTGGCCTGAACTTGCCCAGCAGGGACACAATGGCATCCCGACATCCTGCCACCACCTGCCTCTGCTCAGCCTCTGGGGGAGGTGGGGGAAAGCGACAGCCTCCCCCATTTCCTCCATGTCACGCGGCTGCCTCGCCTGCTCGTGGAGAGGTCTCCTCTGGGGTCAAAAAGTCTCCACTTTTCACCAGTTGTTACCCAGCTGGGTTTTCCATCACATTTTCCTCTGCTTCTCTTACAGTTAGGTCATAGCACCCACAGGAACTGAGATTTGTGGAAATCAGTTCTGTGAATTCTGAGTTTTGGGTGATTTTTTGTTTGGATATTCTCTTATGGAGAATAAATTTTACATAGGCTAGATGGGAAAGAGGTTATAGTTGTTTGTAACTTCAACAATTATGTTGATTTTTTTGTTTGTTTAGTGGTGTGGGTTTTGGGTTGGTGGTAGTTCTTTTTAGGGTTGGGGATTTTTTCTTTCTCTTGGGGGTTTATTCTGCAATTTGCATCTGTAGATTTTATTCATCTTGACATGCAGGCTCCCAGTTCCATAAAAATAGAAATAAATAGCTACAACTTTTATCAGATGTTGATTTCCAATCAAAAATACTTATAAATGAGTCTAATTTTGACAAGGAAAAGGTGACTATCTCCTGCTCCATTAAGATTAAGTCTTTGCTGTAAACATTTCCCTATTTAAACCACTTATGCTTTTCAATGCATTTTTGTGGCTGGCTTCACTGCAGCAGTGTTACATTGCACCCTGTCAGCAGATAAAATCAGATGCTTTCCTTGTGAAAGATGGCCAAGATGCAAGTGAAACCTTGATGAAAAAATTATGTATTTTCTTCAATTGCATGTACAAGTGGCTGACTTTTTTTTTCCCTTTTATTTCTTCTTTTTTTCCTTCCCCCAGAAAAGTCTGGTTATATGATTAGATTTTTTTTTTTTCTGGAACGACTCAAGGAAAAGCTGTTTTTCTATTTCTTTGGACTTGGACTTTTGTTTTGAACAGCTTGAATAGATAAAACTGTAAGGTCAACTAATTAATAGCCCCAGTTCCCAGAGGTGAAAGGTATAGTCTGCTAAATCTTCTGTTTCACTAAGAATAGGCTTAATATTCTGAAGTGTCACTAATTACATGACTGGGCTACTATTTTCCAATACTGCAAATATAGAGATAATTGCTGATACAGACATTTGCACTCAAAAGACAGTTACCAGATGTGGTTGGAGACAGATGGAGCAGTACATGGAGAGGACATGAGCCACACTGATGGACTCTGCTAAAATGTTGTCCAGTTTTGCACACACTAGAGCATAGGCGTGTGTAAGGGGTGAAGGGTGAAGGGAGGTAGTATAAATATATTGGTTATATGCATTAAGAACATTTCTAACAGCAAGGGACAAAAAGCAGCAACTGATTATTCCTGCTGCTGAAAAGATTGTAAAAAATTGAAGGATGCTATGGAATTTCTGGGTGTCAGAACTGTACATCTTCCTATGTGTGTCTCATGGGACTAATGCTTTCTTTTCAAAAATTCCACATATCCATTAGCCTCTGACAGCAAACTAGGGTGATTTCTTGGGTGTTAACTTGGGTTCATGTTTTGTTCTAGTTCCTGCGCAAAATATTTGAGAAAGACAACACAAAAGCTGCTGCATTGACATAATTCTTAAAATGCATCACAAAGTGCACAGTCCCTGACAGTGCTTGGTTTGGGGCAGCAGCAAAAAATGAGATTAACATAATCAGGGTTTCTTCCAAAGGAAAGGGTATTTGGTATGTTGTAATCTTGAACTCTGACTTTAATCCCTGTTTCATTGCTTATGTATATTTTTTTACCAGAAAGATTTGGTTTTTGCCCTCATTTTTAGTTAACATCTCAAATTGTTTATATATTTGTTGCTGGTTACTCTGAGAGTTTCTGTTAGTCCTGCTGTTGTAGGCCAAAGTTCACAGGAGTTTCCCAGCTTTAATTGTGGAGGTTCTTACAGGCAGTTTTGTAACTTGCACAATGTTTTTGGTGTTTTTCTTTATTCATTTTTAGCTGATGACAGTTACCCCAGCACATTAAAAATTGTGGTTTAATTTCTTTAGCTTTTTTTTTTTTTTTTCCCCCAGGTTGCAGTTCAGTTCTGTGCAAGTTTTAGGCATGCCTTTATGCCAAATAAGTGCTGAATTTATCCAGTTTCTCTCTAAAATCTCATTCTTTATCAGAATGGATAATAAACATTCTTACCTACTTTTTGCCTGCCTTAATCCTGAGACAAACAAAAACTCGTTATTCACCCAATGTGTTGAATTGTGAAATGTATTTATTTACATAAGACTTCCTTATTCAGGAAGCCAGTCTCTGCTATTTAAGGGTATAAATGAACTTCTCCTGCTTGGCTGGTTACTGCAGGCAACCCTTTCCTGTAAATATTGAAAACATGTTCTGCGGGAGATATGTCAGTGCAGCAATGTGTCAGAAGCTCAGATCTTGTGAGGAGATGAAGAACTATTTTGCTGATTTATCCTGACAGCTGTGAAGATGTCTTGCTGATCCCAAAGTATCTATATAAGAATTTTTGTGGAGTTTTAATAATGCAGGGGCTGGGACAAGGTAGCTTATGGGAAATGAACTTAGACATGAGTGCACATAGGCCAAGATTGGTGAATCTGCTATCATTTTTATGCCTTGTATTAAATATTTGGAAAAAACAAACAATAAAATAGTTGCTCTTCTCAAGTAACTTGTTAAATGCATCCATACAGTGAATGGCCCCTGCAGTTGTTTAGTTTGGAGTATAAGGAAGAAGTCAGTTTAATAAAACTTATAAAGGTTATATTTTAAAAGGAAGGGGTATTTGTGCATGAGTGTGTGTGGTATTACACCCTGCTTGCAGGGAATTCATTTGTCGATATGCAGGTTAAGACCAACTACCTGCAAATTTATGCTTACTGTTACTAATAATCCAGCAATAATAAAGCCTGGTCTCAGGCACAGCTGCATGGCAGTATGTTATCCTTTGTAACCACTGAACTTCTACAAAGAGGAAATGTGGGGCAGTGATATGGGAGAAGGAAGTAGGTGCTGACCAGTCTTAATGGTGCAGAGGGGCAGAAAGCTTAACTAGAGGCAATCTGCAGCAGGTGCTGAAAACATTTTTCTTGGTAGGTGGTTTTGACTGTAAGGAAAATCTGATTAATTTGTGTATTTGTATTAAGTACTAGAATTTGCTAAAAACCTTTGCTCAAAAATGTGATACATTTACAAGATACTTTATAGTAGTGCCCTAGAAAATGTTGTTCTTGGAACTCATTCTTAAACTGTATTCTTTTTTTTTCTCCCCACATGGTAACCATGGAAATATATGCACTGCAGGAACAAAAGATGTTTGAATTTTCACAATTCTCAAACAGTTTTCAGTTTTCTTTGTTATATTGTTAATAACGGTTATATGTCACACAGGAAGGTGGTCTTTTACACTACAGGTCCTGTGGTAGTTGTAACATTTTAGATTATTTGCTGGATAAAGTTCAGCCACAACTATAGAGGATGGTACTGCACAGCTGCAGCTTAATTCCTAATTGCTTACAAACTACCTCAGTGTATGACTATTGAGTACATAACATGTTAAGATTCTTCACATAGATTTTTTCTGTATGAACAAATTTTTTAAGTGGGGAGTGTTATGTACTGCATGTAAAAGTAATTGTATTAAACATATACTTCATTAATTTTGAATAAATTTTAAGATAATGGAATTATTCAGTACAATAATTGAAAACCACTAACTTAAAATTAGAGTTATTTCTCAGAAGCCTTTTCAGTAGCCAGAGTGGTGTGTGTATGTGATCTTGTCACGCTAGCACAAGCTGATGCCCTTTCAGAAAAGGAGCAGTTCTGTTCCCCATATTTGCCCATTTCCACCCCACTTCTCCCTTCCCTCACCTCAGGAGCAATCATGAGAAGAGAAGAGGGAGCTGCTTCTCTGGTTGTTCCCTGCCTTCTGCCCATTACTTCTTAGTCTGGGCTGGCTCCCTGACCTGGCTTGGCAGTCAGACACAAGAATGCTTCTGCTCTTCCAAGGCAGGTCATTACAGAAATGCAGGAGTAAGTGACTGACTGGCAGAGGTCAGGACAGGCATGGGGTTTTTTTCAGCCCATACTGAACACTGAACTGTAGCCTGAGAAACCAAACTGCTAGTTGTTGGACTTTAAAGCTTCAAATCACATGGATTGTTGCAAGAGAGGAAGCACATTTCCCAATGTGTCATCTCCTTCAATTAATGCTTCAAGGGCACGAGGAAGGTATGAGTGAGACTCCTTTCATTAAACCAAAGCCTAGGTTTAGCATATTCCAGAGCTAATTGAATGATAATTCTAACTGATCCATTTAGAGAATTGGAACAAAAACCCCAACTCTAATCAATCAGCAGAAGGTTGCTAATTGTGCTTTAATTTGAAAGGAGAACTTGGGTAACACAGAGGGGCACCAGCCTGAAGGACCAAAATAACTAAAGGTGGAGTGGAACAGCTCTTGGCCACCAGGAGTCTGCAGGAGGCTTTGTCAAATCCTATACATGGATGCTCAGATGAAGATACTCTGCTTGCCAGCATTGAGGAAGTCTTGCATATTATTATTACTTTAGGATTTGAATAATAGATCCTAGGTTGAATCATAAGTTTTGATTGGCTGCTATGGGGTTTTTGGCATTTATCTTCTGTTGAGAGAGAAGTCACTTATTAAAGTATGTGTTTGTAAATTTTGATGTATATTGGCTCTGGGTTCTCTTTTAGATTTAGTAAGCAGAGTTTTATCTCATCTGTATATTTTTTTTGTGGAAAATTATTCAAGTGGGACATGTATGCATATACAACTCTGCTGAGCAGTGCTAGTACAAGATTTGATTGCATTTGTGACTGAAAAAGCTTTACTGCTTTGCATTATACATTTGACTTTACTGATTTACATGGTACATCTCGGGGTGGGGGGAGTTAAACAAAATTTCAGGAATTTGTGTCTTAAGTGACTCTGTTATTTGGGCTTGGATCTGTCTCCCCAGAGTGGCCCCTGTTAAATTTTTTGGCATTAACAGGATTTACCACCTCTGAAGCAGTACTTTGGTATTTAAGAAAAGATCAAGGGAAAAGACTGAGCATTGGATTTGGAAATGAAATTAATTATATTATCTGTAATAAAAATAGAATGAAGTCAGTCTGACTGTGGCAGTTATATGCAGTAGAGTATCTACTGCTCAGAATTCAACAAAGATCAGTGCTATCTCTGATAGCTGAAAACCTGGCTCCTGTTCTGGTGTGTCTTAATCTGTCACATCTCTTGTGCAGGCTGTTGCTGTGTAGCCAGCCAAGTAAAGAGGTGAACCGGGTTCTTTACAGAGCTCTTAAATGTTTTAACTTGGCTTTTATAAAATTCACAAAATACTGTTTAGCTCAAGACATGAAAATCATGGACAGGATTAAAATAAGATTTTGCCTGTGATCCAAAATTGAGTTGTAATGGATAAGAGCAATTTGTATTTTATAATTGCTGCATGCTTTAAATTAACTCCTGAGTGTGCTTCTACAAATATCAGATTCCAGTGTTGTCTTCCAGTTTTTAGGCACCACAGCTGTAATTGGTCTTAATTGACTGTTTATCCTGTTTCTCTCCCTTTTTTTCCATGCCTCTCTCTTCTCCTCTTCTTCCTTGTTCATTCCATTATTCCATAGAAAGGTTTACAGTGTACAGTTGGATAATTAGCACTTCCATTTTAATAGCAAGCTTATATTCAGTTAATAATTTTACATGATCATGTGTCTACTAAGAACTTCCAGGTTTTGTATTTCAGCAAATGGACTCTTTCAGAACTACTCCATGTGTTTGGCTCTTTGATTCTGGGGAGTGTTGGATTTTTGTGGTTTGGTTTGGTTTTTTTAACTGAAGGATGGTTCTTATCCATTTCAGCTGGTAAGTTGGTTTGCTCTGCATCACCTATTTTTATCATAATTAGCGTTTAAAGAGAAATATGAAGTCAGAACCTTGCTCTCAAAGTCAAAAACCTTGATAAATGAGATATTCAATTGATGCAGTTCATTTATCTAGCCTTCCCAGAAAAAAGACAGGCTCCTTGCTGGTCAGCTCTTCACAAGAGGCCAGTGGCTGTGCTCAGTGCAGTGTTACGATGAGATGGACTTGCCCTCATATAGGGCAGGTTATATCAGGCTTATATCACCTGGACTTTTTTCACCCACCATTTTCATCTCATGAGAAAGAAAGTGCTTTGGTTTTGTTTACACTCTGTTTCAATTATACCATTTTAGTTTGTGCTTTAAAGTGTTCTCCAGCTATTACATTGTTAACTGGTGCTCACACTGCTTCCTCAGAGCTCATAATAATACTTAACACTTAGCTGTGTTCATTTTGAAACAGTGGAGAAACCTTATTTTGAGCCTTTTTATATTATTCCTGCTAATCAAAAGAGAAATTTTAAAAAATTAAGATGACAGGTTAATGGTGTAAGAATGGGACTTGGAACCAGAATCAGAAGCTTCTCACTTGCATCTGAAATATGGTACCATAGCCGCAGGATTCACTGAGGTATCTATATACATCTTGATAAAGTTTAAGGCTATAAATACACTTTTTATAAAAATGAAATATACATATACATTTACCAGAATCTCTTCATACATATTCATTTTTCCATTAAATGATTTAATTAAATAGCCCATTTAACTCCAGACTTCAAATGATTATATTATAGTTTTGGAACAAAATTTGAATTGTATTTTGATAAAGGGCATTTTAAATACCAGACAGAGATTGGCATTTAGCACAGCAGATGGGGGTTTGTAGTGGTGCCCAGTGTTTAGTCTTAATCAGTTTAGTTCTTGCTTTCTTGCTGTGAATCCTAGCCAAATACTCTTTTTTTCTCCCCTTACAAAAAAAAAAAAATAAATCCTGGCTTGCTGGCTCTTGTGGGAGATGTGATTGAGAATAACAAATACTGTGCATGTGGGAGGTGGGAGAAAGGCAGAGTAACTCATGGTAACTCTCAGGACTGCTCCATCTGTGACCCCTTTCCCTCTGCTGTCATTGCAATCCTGCAACTGAGAGGTCCTCACCCTCTTGATTTTTTTTCAGGAACTTTATTCTGATTCACTTGCCCTTAAACTGTGTTTTAGCTCAAAGTACTCACTACAGTACTCATACCCTTAGTTAACAATTTTTTTATAAGCATGTTAAGTTTTCATAGAAAAGTTGATCAATAAAACTAGCAAGCATATTGTGAACTGTGTGAATGTACTAATAGAGAACAATCTTGTTTGGGGGTGGGCTTGGGTGTTTCAGTTTTGTAGCAGAGTGTTTTCATTTGTTTGGGTTTGTTGGTTTGTTTGCTTGGGGTTTTCTTTAATTCCTCCTTTGCTGGCATTACCTAGGAATCTCTGGGCTCCTCTTCCCTTAGAACACTGTTCCAGCAGACTTTGCTGCTTATCCTCATGTTGCCTTGGTTCAGTACAGCTCTCCAAAGGCCACCTGTGATATGGAAGGGAGTAGCTGAGATCTTGTGTTGTAGTGGTTGTAGCACTGCTTCTGACCAAGGTGAACCAAAGCAGGTGCAAGACATTCAGTTGTGGTCCTTGGCCATTCCATTTCTTCACACCTTCTTCTGAATATCACTTGATTTCCTGATTTGGGTGTTTGTGCTGCATAAAACCTGCCTCTCCTGCCAAGGCTTGCTCATGCTGGTCATAAAGGGCTGGCTTTGTGCTGTGTGCTTGTGCTTGCCTAATCCCTGGACAGCTGGTGTTTCCTCTCTGCTTTCAACTGGTGCCCTTCCTGCCATGATCAGTTGTTCCTGCTGTGCTCCTTGTGCTGGTGTTGTTACCTGGGCTTTGCTGTCTCCTTCCAGTACCTTCCTTTCTTGAGCAACAGCTCCTCCTGCATTGATTTCAGCCTCCTGCACTCCAACTTCTACTGTACCAGTAAACCAGTCTGAGCAGTGTCTGTTGCTGGTCTGTGCATACATTCCTTGCCCCACTCTCATCTTTGCTTTGCTCAGCCATTGACAAGTGATCCTTGCTCTTCAGTGTTTATGGGAACCTGTATATCCACATTCTTAGTTCCTTTTTTTCTGACAGTCTTACAAAATTCAATCATACTGATATGGTGTCCATACTGGATCCCTGTGTACATTCCACTTTGCATACAGTAACTTCAGCTGTGCAGTTTAGACTTCTTAAGTTGCTGTTATTGGGTAATGGGACTGAAATCTGATTGAGATATTTTTTTTTTTTGGAGACTGCTTGCCACTTCTATGCTATCTACCACATGCCATGCAATTCACACATGCTGTCTTCTGGAACAAAGTGCTAAGTAGTGGGAAGATCACCCGATTACAGGTTTTATTGTGATCCAGCATGCTGTGATGAAGATAGATACACTATTGTTAGCAACAGTTCCGTGGATGTGTATGTCTTGGAATAGATTAATTATTAAAGATGCCAACTTGATCTTCTGAAGTTTTCTAAGCTGTGCTTATTTCTGTGATGCATCATCTTTTTTTTCATACTGATTTTAGCTGCCTTTGGTGATTTTTTTTCTTTCTTTGCTCAAACATTCTGTGATTTAGCATGAGTCATTCTGTCTGTGTGGGAAAGGACTGGTTTATTACAGGGTCTGTTCTTGAGTGGGGAGGGGAAAGGGTGGAATGTATTTGTGTTTTCTATGTGTTTGTTGTGGAAATGCATAAAACTTTTTTTTCTTCTTCTCTTTCTTTCCTCTCTTCATCATCTCATCTGTGTGGGTGAATGTTCCTGCAAACCCTTGGGGAACCTATAGAGACGTTTGGTATGCTCATTCCTTCATAAGTGCCCAAAGTCACAGATGCTAGGTACAGTTCAGACTAGAAAAGCAAACAAGAGCCACATCATCTCAATGTAAGGTGGCTAAAAATGTGCACTTGAGGAAAACCTCTAAATCATCATTTGTTGCACTTTTTTGTTAGCATTGTCACAGTAATACCAATGGCCACTTCCACCCAGTTGGTGTAAACTTTTCACTTGAAAGTACTATTGATTAATACGTAATTAAATGTGTTCTCCTGTAGCAAGAGCCACTGTTTTGTGCTTGAGAGATAATTTTCAAAAGTTCAAGTTCCAAGTTGTGTTTTGAGAAATGACTGAAGTGCATATCCTTAAATTTCCTAAGTTCTGTTTGAAAGCACCTGCGGAATTGTGTTGAGGCATAGGAGCCCAGGTGACCTCTGAAAGTGAGAACCAGGCATAATTTAATCTACTCTCTCATTAGGAAGAAGCTGATTTTAATAAAGCAGAGCACAAAACATGAAACTGCATTTAAAGGACAGTGATTTTCAGATAAGTTATTACCACTGGGTAGCTTTATTTTGAAAATGTATGTTCTATGCTGCTTTCTAAGAAAAGAGGGCCAAAATAAAGTAGAACAAGGTAGGAGTTTTGTTGCAGGAGAGCTTGTGGCTTAGTGGTATTCTAGAAATGAGATATTTTTCTCACAAATCCACAATTTGAATGCTTCCAGCTGGATCACATTTAGTTCATAAACAGCATTCTTTATTCCATGAGTAGAACAGAGACAAAAATGACTGTAAATGTCATTGTATATTTTTATAAATACTGAGTAGTCATACTTCAATGCAAAATGTGTGGAAACTTAAAATATTTATTTATATGAAGAGAGATGGCATGAGGGATATTTAAGACATATGTACTGTAATAACATGGAAAAACAACACCAATTTCTTTGTGTTTTGGTTGTGTTATATAGTGTTAATGTTCATTTCTAAGCTATAGCCACTAAAGTTTGAGGGCTCAGCTTTTTGGTAATATTAAATATTTTCCCGTTTTTTTTTTTTTTGTCATTAAGAGAAAATATTTGTGCTACTTTGACGTAAACTGATGTTTGAACAACTATATCAGTATTCCTCACTTGATCAAGTCATCTCTGTTCTCCTAATGGAAGAAGGATCATCAAACATGAATTTAGACATTGCTAGTTTCCAGTTTTTGTGTTGACAATTATTTCATGCCACAGGAAATACTGTCCTATCTTCAAATTAGGATAATAAAAGTCATTATATGAATAATCTCTATAACTTAAAAACAAAGAAAATATTTTCTACCGACAGGATAAATATGTTAACATTTTTTGCTGATTAGCCACAAAAATATCTTTACCTCTCAGTTAGTTTTAATACTACTTTACCAGTTTCTCTAATATAAACTATGATTTTAGTTATTTTCGTAACCATAAGTTTAGAATGCTGAATATGCTCCTCCTCTGTGATATTGCTTGTTTCTCTTAAAATAAGATTGCTGAGTGGAAATCATGCTTTAAACACTTTTCTACTGTTGAGATCAGCCAGAACTTTTGACAACTTTTACGAAATTTCCATTTTATTTAGTACTCCATCAGAGCCAGCGGTAGTGGGAACCATAAACCTCCTTTAAGTGTTTTGTGATAATCAAGTCCCATAACACACCTAAGAAGGGGGGAAAAGGGAAAAAAAGCCAACACTCAAAACCAGCCTTCTTCAGGACTGCTGTTGTTTTTAGTGCTGCTGGAAATGTACCAGTATAAGAAGAGAATTTTTGAAGTTTTCTTTGTCAACATTAGTATTCACTGAGAAGTACAGGGAAGTTCTGATTCATCAAATGATTTGTTTACAACCTGTTATAAATCTAATTTTTTGACAGTCAGAATGTAAAATACAGTTGTTAAACCACAGATTTTTAGATGTTGACCAAAATAATCTTGGCATATTGCTGCGTATTTTTAGCAATTGCTTGTGGCAGAACGTCACAGTACAGAAAAACCACTGTTATTAATGTTGTATTATGTGAAATGATTCAGAGAACACACAACCAGTATGATATTTTCTTGATTCTGTGACTCTTTCAGAACCACAGCAATGTCTGAAACACCTCCCATTAATGAGTGTGCATGAAGTAATCCGCATTGATCTGGCTGAGCATTGATACTCAAAAAAAAGAGAACAGCTGAGAGATGATCTGAACAAAATATGTTGGTGCACATTTTAAACAGTCATCCAGAACTTTGCCATTATACATTCTTTCAATTTCAATGGAAAATCAATATTAAAACTGCATATTCTCTGACTGTGGGCATGCCTAATGTGCAGTGTTGTTGTAGCCCTGTGCTTTGTCTTTGCTTGCAGTAATGCTGTCCATTTGGTCCTTGAGCTTGCAAACAGCCTTTAAATAAAGGTGATGAGGGGAAAAAGCAATGAGATTGACATTACACTCAAGCAGCTGAAAGAAAATGCAATTTATTTAAAGAGATAAGTCAATCTTTGTGGAATGGCTATTTATAAATGGCAGGTGTTTGGTTTTTTCCCAGCTGAATTAAGAATGTCTAACATCACCTTAAAGCCTGCTTGCCTATAGAGTATTGTGAGCTATTAGAGCTGGTAAAGTTGAAGTAATTTGTGTAGAATGATGTAGTTACTCCAGAAAGCCTAGATATAACCTGGAGATACAGTAGAAATTCTAGAGACATTGATGCTTGCTTTCATCCATGGTGAAAATAGCATATTATGAATTGAAGAAAGAAATTGATAATGAAGTTTATGTATTTTGTTAACAAAGCATCTCAGTTGCACCCAGAATGAATTATATTAATTAAAATGTACTTTTTTTGTATATTTGCAGTGAAAGAGTTCCTAGCCAAAGCCAAAGAAGACTTTTTAAGAAAATGGGAAAGCCCCCCTCAGGTATTGATCATTTAAGCATTCAGTAATTTTCTGTATTGTATTTTCTGGGTAACGTTATCAGTAAGTTATCAGTCTGCTAATGAGTAGTGCAGAAAACAGTAATAATTTAATGCAATTTGTAAAGGAGTTGGCTGGCCAGTTTTAATGCCAGTTTTGTCACTTTTCATTGAAGTTTATCAACAAAGATTCTCAGGTCTTCTCCAGATCTGAGCTGATGAAGTGCTCCCACTGAACAACATTTTCTCATATGAGAATGATGTTCACAATCAACATGACAAGACTCAAAATCTATTGGCATGTTTTTAGTTGGCTTTTTTTAATAACCAGAAGCATTGGCACATCTGCAATTTACCACGTTAATAGTTTCCTCCATGATAGTAAGTGGAATTAAGCGTATTAAGACTACTGCATAGGGCTTGGGAACAGGTTAAGGAGCTTGTTAGAGAGAAATCTTGTAAAATTTGGGATTTTGGGGAAGGTTGATTCTTGTTCTAAAGCAATATTTGAGATGCTGTGGCAATGAATGTCTGAGAAAATGTGCTCAGGGATGTGCTCTTCAGACAACTCTCATGTAGAACTGTCTCAAGAGCTTGGCATTTTTTGTATGTTCTAATATTCTTGTTCATGAAGCACAAAGGGATTATTTATCTGCATATTATATTCATGATCTGTTTACTGATAGATGTTCCCTACTAAACATGTATGGATAGCAGTATGGACAAATTAGAGAAATGTTGATATAGTTCAGTTAAGTCTTCTGCTTTAATGAGTGCAATGTAAAATCTCTTTTCAAAACTTGACAGGTATCAAATTATAACAGTATAGTTGGCTATAGTTATCTTTGTTAAATGTAATATTACTCAACTGTTTTCATAACTGAATTCATCCAGTTGAAATTGTCTTTGGTATTAGTTTGTAAATACTGTGATTATATTCTATGTATAGAATACTGCTGGCCTAGATGATTTTGAGCGGCAAAAAACCCTTGGAACAGGATCATTTGGGAGAGTAATGATGGTGAAACATAAATCCACAGAACAGTATTATGCTATGAAGATACTGGACAAACAGAAGGTTGGTATAATTTATAGTGGGTTTTGTGCTACAGAAGAGTTTGATGTGGATGATCTGGTAGCTGTGGCTGAACTGAGTTGCACATACTGTGCTTTTTCTTATCACACTTGGATACCAGTGATAATTTAAATGCTTTATTTTCTGTTTTAGCCACTAGGTTCTGTTGTTGGGATTGTGCAGACTTTGTACAATGGCCAGTAACATTAACAGGCTAAAGAGGCTCTAGGTAGCCTCTAAGTACAAGGCATTAATAAAATGTTATTGGATAAATTCTTTGCTTAGATTTTGTAAGGTGGCCTGTATATTCTTTGGCAAAAGCAAAATGTAGTGCTATGGTTCAAATAAACAAATAAACTTTTGCAGGATAGTTCAAAACTACCTAGATCAGAAATTTATTACTCTTAGATTAAGTAAGTAATGTCATTTGATAAAATTCAAATTTTAAATTGTATAGTATAGAATTACAGAATGTGAAGAAGTATTTTAACAGAATTTATCAATACAAGTAGTTTCTAATGGTTTTGACATGTTTTTCAAAGTGCATTATTTAGATTAGTAGATTCCAAAGTTCTCAATGTAAGAGCTGTTCTCATTTTGTAATACACTATACATAATTTTGGTGCTGTATAACAAAGATCATATTAAGACAATATTAATCTGGCAAAGAGAACTTAATAATCAGCAACTAACAAACTCAAAGTCAGCGTTGCCTCAGTGTGGACTTCTGCACTTAGGCATTATTACATTTCTGAGTAATTTTATGTAATGGAACTGACAGTGACATAGTCAAACTGTTTTGCCCAAGTTTCAGTTCCAGTATTCTTTACATGTGATTGGGGTCTTGGACCTTGAATAGTGGGTCATTTAATGAAGGACTGCTTTATAATGGTCTGACAAACAAAAACTTTTGACATCTTTTTGTGTCAAATCTGACATGATTTTTTTTTCCTTAGGAAAGCTCGATTTTACTTTATACTTACTTAGGAAAGATCAATTTTTTGCATCTAATGCATTCTCCTAGAATAATGGTGTCTAACTTGTATCTTAAAAAAATCCAATTAAGTTAAAATTGCATTCCAGCATAGTACAAATAAAGACAGTCCAGCCATTTCCACCCATGTGGAAATATACCTCAGCATTACCTCAGCATGGCTGGTGGCACCCTGCAGGCAGAGCATCCCCGTGCTGCACAAGGAGCCCACTACCAAATTTCCAATTTTCAGCTTTTTTTACTTTGAACCATTTTTTGTGAATGGCTCAGTTTTCATCACTGGAGGAGTTTAGGAAATAACATCTTACTTCAGAAAGCTGCCATAAAAATACTCAATTTTTTTTTGAAAAAAAAGTTAATTTGTTGCTACATCTCAGAATTGGAAAGTTATCTGGAAAAAGCAAAAAGGTCACATTTTTAACAACTGCAGTGGACATGCAGTAAATGATTCACAGAATTATAAAGACATTTGCATCCACACATCAGTCTTCTGTTCATAAATTAGCTCGTTTTGTCTATAATAAGAAGTCTTGATGTGTTCCTTTATGAAATACCTGCTTTTTCAACTTAGCATAATTATTTATTTATGTATTCTATTAGAAATATATTAGTGTATAGAAATATATTAGTAGCTTCCATTAATTGTTAAAAAAATAGGAGATGGTTTGGTGAGAACACGTTTGTATCTCTTTGTTTATGACAGAAAACATACAGATGTCTGAAATTAGACAATGGACAGACTGCCTATAATTTTTCATTTCCATTTTACTTGGAAAAAAGGGAAAGCATCCAGTGTATGTCTTTGTTGTCCTATCTCATGCTTGTTTCATGAAACATGAAAAAAAATGTAATAGATGTTGATGCAGCCAGTAGTTTTCTGTGTAGGGATGTTATTCCTTTGTCTGCCTTGAGTTGGGAAGGCTGTAACAAGCCATGGCTTGCCTAGTT
This sequence comes from Parus major, assembly GCF_001522545.3. Taxonomy (NCBI): domain Eukaryota; kingdom Metazoa; phylum Chordata; class Aves; order Passeriformes; family Paridae; genus Parus; species Parus major. The sequence continues at coordinate 17,262,032 of NC_031777.1, read as the reverse complement.
TAATTACATAATTGCTTTTGGAAAGAAAAAAATCATGAACAAGAGTTTGGACACAAACAAGCTGTTGGAGAATCTGCCGTTCCCAGACACCGTTTGGTATATGGGAAGCTGACACTGCCCTGAGCCTGGGCTTAGTGTGAACAAAGCTGTGTCTGAAGCCCCAGCTGGACATTCTGAAGTGTTAAACAGCAACTTCAGCCTGGGCTATTGCTCCATCCCCCTCCAGTACCTCACTGGGAGGAGATGCAGGAGGAACAGGGTTGAAGTCTGGTCTGGCATTGCAGCCTCACAGACAAGAGCCTTGGCTTTCTTGCTTGGATGAACAAGATCATTCCAGCACCCCAGCTTTTTAGGGATGAAGGAGACACTTCCTACAAATGAGTTGATTTGAGCAAAACTTTATTTGCACACTAAAGATCTGGAATTCTAAGGAGGCGTAATGTTTTTAATCGTTATTTCTTCTATATGATGTTTATTTCAAAACAGTAGTGAGTCTTTTATAGGGACTACCTTTTGCATCTAAATTTAAATACAATTTCAGTCAGGGTTGGAATATCTTGATTATCTCTTATTTATAGCAGTTAGATTTCATTTCCAAACATAAAAACAGACTTGTTTTGATCACTCTTGTATGTTTTCTTCTCTTTTCCTATGGAGCAAGGAAAAAAAAACTAAATTGAAAATCATGTCATTCTGAAAATGGGTTATAGATAAATTGTGCAATAAGGATTAAATAAAATGGATAGAATTCATTATGCAATGTTGGGGTCTAACACAAGGAAACCAATTATTAATTGCTGAGAAAGAACAGTGATCAGAAACCTGCCACTTGCTGCCTTGTTAGCAGCCTAACATTTTAATGGATTACAAGAAGTAACTTACTCATAAAAATGGAGATTTTGAATTTGTCTTTTCCTTGGTTTTATCACTAATATGTGAGCTGTATAACATAAGTCTTGTGTATAACATAAGCCCATTTACTTCTGTTCACAAGTAACAAAATTCATAATTTAGTGTGTCCCACAGTTTCCTGCCTTTCTTAGCAAAGGGTCCAAAGATCAAATGTATTTTATTGAAGTGCTGAGGAAGTATGGCAACCTAAGTATGGTAAACCTAAGCAATTCATAGAAAATGCAGAGAGGTTTTCCTTACTGACTCTTACACTCAGCAAGTAGGAAGAAACAGTATTTGTAGAGTTGTCTGCCAACCATATTACACAAGTGTTACTCTTAAAAATGTTATTAGACTTTTTAATCCTTTCTTGCTTCTGCTATTGTACTAGGAATCCATAAGGTTTTTCATTTTTTGTAAAGTTACAAGCTTGCTTTCAACTTATTGTTTAACGCTAAAAAGTTTATCAAGAACTATAAAATATCAGACTTAAACTGAAGATTGTTTTTTCTCTCCTAGGTCGTCAAACTGAAGCAGATAGAACACACACTGAATGAGAAGAGAATATTACAAGCAGTGAACTTCCCTTTCCTTGTTAAACTGGAGTATTCTTTTAAGGTAGTCATTACTTTCAAAGTAGTTGTTGGGTTTCAGGGAAGTGCATGCTTACACTTCAGATATTAAAATACATAACTTTTATTGTACAATAGTTCAAGTATTTTTGTTTTCAAAGATGCTTCATTTGGCACTGTTGCCAGGGCTTGAGTAGGAGTGGAGTGCACTCGTGTACACTTCATATATCCAGTTCATCAGGTAATGATTGAAAGGATATCTCCAAATAAAAAAAGAAAATGAAATTAAATTAAACTCCTCAGAGTTTTCTCTTCTCTTGGATGGAAACTAGATTTTGTACAACAAGGGAGCTTTTAGGCATCATTTCATCTTGGAGAGATACCAAAGCGTGTCTTTTTATACCAATATACAGAATGGTAAATTTGTAATTGTTCTGCATATCTTTTTGCTTGAGATTTATACCTGAGGCAAGTCTTAATGACAGCTTTAACCATGAAGGAAGGAACTTTGAGCTTAGCTTCTAATTTCATGACAGTACATATTAGTTAGTCTGTAAAGAAACTGAGAAGCTTTCTAGTTTATAGAGTGAGATGTGATGGTTTGTTTTTTTTTAATTTTAAATGAGTAGGCATGTTCTGCCTTAATCGTTTGAGGTTTGGGGCAGGGGCTGTGGAGACAATACCTCAAGCTGTCAGTTTCAAACACTGAAGAGTTCAAGGTCTTGACTTGTAGTAGGCGTCTTACCCTCTCTCCATCAGGTCTCTTATACACCAGTCTGTGTTTGAACCTCACTAATTATCTTTATTCAGATCTGCTTTAAAAGGGATTTCTTGAAATAGATGCTGGTTCTTTTGCAGTTTTTCAAGAATTTCTACAGACGTTGCTTTATATCTGTCAATGTCATTGGATGGCTACAGTTTTTCATTTCCATTCATTAATAAAATGTACTCCACATGGGAGTTGTAGACTATGGCATGCCTAATGTGTATTTGTATGTGTATACTTGTCTCCTTAATTTCCTTAGGACAATTCTAATTTATACATGGTAATGGAGTATGTTCCTGGTGGAGAAATGTTTTCACATCTAAGAAGAATCGGAAGGTTCAGGTAAGAGTATTGAAGACACTGTTCCTTTAAAAAGACTTAATTTGATGATTTGGGAAGAGGGTTTTATAAAACTTGTTAGCATAGAAGAAAAAATTCTGAAGGATTAAGTGCATTTACTTTACCTCTCATTTAGTGGACTTAAATTAGTCCACTAAATTATTAATTTTTAAGTAATTATTAAATTATTTTTCATTGAGTTAATACAGGCATTTGTGATCTGTACATGGTAGAATCTTGGAATTCCTATGTATATTGTCGCTGAAATTCATGGTAGTTTCTAAAAGTAAAATTTGAAGTCAAAGCTCTGCACTGTGGGATAAGTACATCTTGATTTGCATATGTATTTTAGCTGCAAGACTTAAATTTACGGAATGCATGTGTCAATTCTGAAAATGTTTGCTTTTACTTTTTCTTGTTGCACCATTAAAGAACCAGTTAAAAGATACTTAATATGTCTACCTCTGACAGTTAGGTGGTTGTTTTGGTACCTTAGTGTAGCATTGGGGTACTTAATATTCTTTTAATTCTTCACAGTGAACCACATGCACGGTTTTATGCAGCTCAGATAGTGCTAACATTTGAGTACCTCCATTCATTAGACCTCATCTACAGAGATCTAAAGCCTGAAAATCTTTTAATTGATCAACAAGGATACATCCAGGTATAGTATTCTTTATATATATAGGGAGTGAAGTTTTGTCTTGCAGTGTAGATTTAGGTAATGTGAGAAAATGTGTTTAGAATAAATGGTCTGTTAGCATGTTTGTGTGGAGCATTCAAATGCCCTACTGTCTAGTAATGGTTAAAACCCTTGGGTTGTACTTCCTCTGACTAAAATTAAGTGCACTCAGTAGAGCTGTCTGCAGTTGAGCCAGTTGTCAGGATTTCCCTTGGGGTCTGTGGTGAGAAGTAGGTGATTACATGGTTCTGTTCATCTGACCTATTTTATACGTCTGCCCTAGAACAAGATGAAAGGTGCCCTAAAATGTCTGTTTCTCTGCACTGTCTGTATAAGTAGTTTAGGAAAACCAGCTCAGATATTAACCCTGACATGACAGTACTTAATGTCCATTAGATGTATCCCACCCTTGGAGAGTCCTAGCCTTCCCAGCATAGCTGGAGTGGGAGCTGAGTTGAGATCAGCACTGCAGTGCTCAAGTGACAGCTTTGGTTTTACAACAGCCTCTTGTGGCACCTTCTCATCTTCCTCTTAGCTCTTATGTTTTTAGCTAAATGGCAAATGGGAAGGCAGAGTGCAGCAACAAGCACTCTGCAAGGCTGTGCAGTCCTTAAAAGGAAGTTCTTCTTCCCTCATTGTGTCACCTTTTGTCACAGCAGAATCTAAACAAGAAAATACATAATAAAAATGTTTGCGAGAAGTGTAAAGGATTCATATCTTACCTTGTTTATAAGTGTAAAATATTTTTGCATAGAGTGTAAGGTAACACTGTAGGGAGAAGAGCTCCTTTAATGTAGCTGTGGAGCACCATTAAGGTACAGCTGGTTTGCTCCATTTACTGTGACCGGCTTACTCCACCACTGGCAGCTCTCTCTGTGCAACAGTATGTTTTTGTGATGGTGGCAGAGGGAGGTTTGAGTTCATATGTTGATGCTGCAGCTCCAGCTTCATTTTCTTTTTGCATTTTAAAGCCATTACGGTTTTTCCTGTGTCTGCGGTGTAATCTTCTCACATAGACTGATGTGCATTCCAAAACACAGAAACTGTTCTTTGCTGATGAAGCAGGTCTCTCCAGTCACCATGTCACCCACTCCATTCAGTTTCAGCTGCTGATGCTGTTGTTTCTGTCAAAAATTAAGAAAAGCTGCCTTGGTAGTTTGGAGTTTGGCTTCTTTAGTTGTCGCATTAATGTACAGCAACATCAGCACGAGTGATTGTATAATTAGCAGCGATTCTCATTTGGTACAGTATGTTTTCTCAAGGAATGGTTTAAAATTGAAACCAAGAAGGAGGAAACAGAAGAAACAAGTATAGACTTGGTAGCTTGAAATTGCTCCCAGAATTTCACATGTAATTACCTGGGTTCTGTATGTATTCCACAATATGGTCCAGGAAAAAACAAAAACAGTATGATATTGCTTGCAGAGTTCTGAAAACTTCCTGTAGAAAACATGACAAGTGAAATGAAGAATTTATATGTCCAAGTACTTACCATTTGTAAATAGAATTATTGTTAAATTTTCCTCCCAGACCTCAAATAAACAAACTTGACTCTGTGGTGCTTTCAAAGATACTCAGAATCAGAAGTTACTGGAAGACCTCTTCTACGTCATCTTATTCCCACACTAATTTTACATATGACCTTTATACACTTAAGAAATAACATTCTAAATTTACAAGACTGGGGGATATATTGACCCTTCTTTGTGATTCATTTATTTGTTTAACTAAAGGAAACTAAAGGAAAAGATAAATATCTTGTTTATATTCTTCAAATTTCCAGCATTCCAAACACTCTCATGTTAAAAAGTATAACTATTAATGTAATTGCAGTACCTGTGAAAGATTAATAAGCCATAGTTTCCACTGATTTTTAAATTATAAATAGAAGCTGATGTCAGAGTGATAATACATATTTTGTGTTCTTTATTAATTTTATCATGAGACCTATTTATCTGACTTAGAAGTACCAGGAGGACTGACTAATAAAGGTTCATCTGACTATATGATACCACGTGATTTGAGAAATAAACTTTTCCCCTGTAAAAAATGGCTTTCCAAAATATTTCTAAAGTACTTAATTTTAAATTTCTTTGTAGCAATGCACTTACAGACAGTTTATTTCTTCTGATGACAGGTCACGGACTTTGGCTTTGCAAAAAGAGTAAAAGGCAGAACTTGGACGTTATGTGGGACTCCAGAATACCTGGCACCTGAAATAATTCTCAGCAAGGTACTTTGTCTTGTTACTCAGCCTTGTATTTGATGTAGTTAAAACTTCTGACCCAATTATCAGGCTCTGAGGGATAAACAATTGCTGATGCTTCCCAAAATTAAATCTTGACTAGTCAATTCTTTACAAATGACACAAAATTAAGTCATTGCATTGTAAATATTCATTTAGTATGCCAAAACTTACGTCAAATAAGGAATTTTCACTTAACTGTACCAAACTTTCTTCATGCTTGCAACATAACTTGTGAGGGGCAAAGAGATTTTAAAAACCTGTAATTAGGTTATTTAACTAACATCCCTATCAGAACAAGAGATCTGAGTGATTACATTCTGAAGTGTTAACACACTAGAACAAGAACTCCAAAGGTAACAAGAACTGCGGATGGGATGAATCAGTAGTTATTACATAACTAGTTGCAGAGCTTCAGGTCTAAGGTAGTTGATATCAAATCAAGCATGGCAATCCACTGTTTTACACCTAAAGTTCATGCAGTCTAAGCTGACTGTAGATCTGTTTGTCTACTACTTGCACTAAGTGTTCCATCTTTAAAAAAGTATTATTCATCCTACAGCTCTTTAACTGTAGCACTGTATGTTTTGCAAATGGAAAATATAGAACTGCTTACACTATAAAGAAATCATAGTTCATAATGTTAAATTACACATTTAACATGTGCTTTAATTAAATACCCTCTGCAGATTGTCAAAAATGAACAAAAAATACTTCTGTTTAGGGAAAAAATATTTGTTGTTTGCATGGTTTTTTTCCCCTGTGCAGCTAAAACAGCAAAAGAAATTGCAATGCATCTACTACAATGTCTTCAAAATAGATTTTCCTGAAAGTGTGAGTCTGAGCCCTGAGCTTTGTAAAAAATCTCAGAGAACATATATGAAATGGATGGGTTTGGCAGTTTCTTTGTCTTTCATAACATTGAATAGGACCTACTAATGATTTAAGGTTCAAGCTTTTAAAATCAGATCATAAATCACTCTTAACAGCTAATTAACTGAACTTTAAAGCTCTTGTAGCTGATTAACTACATATGAAACTGAATGTTCCAAAATGTGAATAATCAAAGAAAATGGTGACAGTGTACAATACAGCATGTATTGTTATATATGTTGTTAGAATGAAATTTCCCTAAGCTTTGAAGACTTATCAGTCTGTAACAAGATTGTTTTGATTTCAAATAAATGAATAGGTTGTGCCCATTTCTGTCATTTAGGGAGTCTTGTAATAGGAGTGTAAAGAAATCCCTGACACTCAGCACAGGAATGTGTGCAAAATGCTTTATTTCCATCACTGTTTCACTATCATCTCTGTCTTAGGCTTTAACTGTATTGCTGTTGGAATCTGTGAGTGCCAGTTTGGTTGGAGTCAGGTTATAAGTTCTGCATAAAACAAGCAATAATATATTTGCTTTCTTTGTATTCTATAAATATATAGACATATACTGAAAATCTTAACCTGTGTTAGAAACTGTACTAACAGTGCCATTTTTCATTTTATTCAGGGTTACAACAAGGCAGTGGATTGGTGGGCATTAGGAGTGTTAATCTATGAAATGGCAGCTGGATATCCCCCATTCTTTGCAGATCAGCCCATTCAAATTTACGAGAAGATTGTGTCTGGAAAGGTGAGTTAAGGCTATAAAGGTGTTTTCACAAATGCAGTTGTTTCTATAGAACCTGGTTTTTGGTGGAGAAGATGCAGAATTCACTGGCCACTAGACAGTGAGCAATTTAAAAAGGACATAGGAGAAGTTTGTAATGTACATTTCATAAGTACAAGCATTGTTACTTGAAAATCAAAAGTTATAAAAATCTGTTCCCTGCCTTCAAATTTAAAATGCAAGTTACTAAATTTACAGACATTTTGGTATTCTATTCTTTTATGCTTGGATTAAAGTGATCCAACGACTATTAACGACTTAACTGTGTGCTTAATTTGCCTAACTGTTTTCTGTAATTTTTTTGCCATTTTTGAGAAGCCCTGAGAGGTTTCCATCATTCCCAGTAGGTCTCTTTACTTCCACAGTCTTACAGCTAGACCTGTCTAACATTCTGTTTGGTTTTCATTGTTATATAAATTTTTTGAAAAGTGTTTCCAATGTTTCCCTTTTATTTTTCATTAATATTGCTTAGTGTGCTGGATAGCATCAAAATGTAGTCATTCTGTTGTTTCTCCTGCCAGACAGTGTTGATTCTTTGTACTCACTTAATTTGTTGGAGTTGTTTTCTTCCTTGCCCCTACATAGACACACACAGTGCTGCATCTCAGGTGCCTCTGTAATTCTAATCGAGGGCAGTACCTCAGTAGGCCTCTGGTGCACTGCACTGAGCTTGATTCTTACTTAATAAAGAAGGTGGTTGCTGGTTGCTCTTTAAAAGGTTTTAATTTTGTGAACCTTCAGGTGTGTCCATGAATATATGGGAATTAATTTGCAAAGACATATTTTAAAGAAATCCTTTTCTTCTAAACTAAAAACAAAATGTTGGGCATTTTTTGTGGTTTTATCTAATTGGCTTGACATCTGTAAAAGGTCATCTACCTTTTTTACTGAGTCCATGGATGGACTACAGCAGAAACATCACTGGACATCAACTCTGGAAACTGTAATTCAGTCCTCAGCTAGCAGTTCTTTATAACCTGGGGTCTTTCATTTATTCTACCTCATTTGCTTAGTTCTCCACTTAAAAATTTGAGTCAATATTTCCTTACTTCTCCGTGGTCTAGGTATTATAGTCATTAAACCTGTGAATTTCTTATAATCTACAGTAGAACTATATTGATAGGTAAACTGAAGCAGGGTCCTTGATAATTTGACATCTTGATTTTTTGAAATGTTTTTATGTCAAGTTATTGCATGATCTGTATTTACATCATAACTGATCAGCTCAATATTGGAGTGTCAAACACTGAGACTATGAGGATGACAAATACAGCTTTCTGCCTGTTCTTTTCCCCTTCCTTCCCTCTGCCATCTCAAATGGTGTCAGTAGATCATTTATTAGCAAAACCCTTTGTAATTACATCCCACGAACCATCTTCAAATATCCTTTAGCCAGGTTTGAATGAATTGCAAGTCACTAGTGTGCTATCTTCAAATAGTGCTGTTATGTAAGGCTTCTGATGTTGGTGCATTTAGTTATCAGAAACAGATTGCAGTACAGCAAAAAGTTCCAGATTGACTTTTCATATATGATTGCTGAAGTACAGTTATTTCAGAGCATATCTATGTATTTATATGCTGTGTATATGCTATATACTATGTCTCCTCTGTGTCTGTATATATATATATTTATATTTATATATAAAATAGAATCTAAAAATTTATACCAAGAAAATAGCTGAGAAAGTCTTGAGATGATTTGTTGTTAAAACACCAAGTTAAGCATAGCTTTTAGATCACAGTTATATTAAATTAATATCTTGCCCCCTAGAAACTTCCAGTTCAAGAAACAGTAGATGGGCAATGTAATGCTACTGATAAAGACTTTGTGAAACAGAAATACATGTGCAACAATAATCATCCCTTCATGCATTCCTGCTTGATTTGGTTTTAGAAGAAAGATAGAAAATTGCCCCACTGTTTCCCTTTGTATGAAGTTGTTTGCCCTCACAGGGGAAAGAATCAAATTTGTATCATGTTTTTTAATGTTGAGGATGTATCATTTTAGGTGAGGTTCCCATCACACTTCAGTTCAGACCTAAAGGATCTTCTAAGAAATTTACTCCAGGTAGATTTGACCAAACGATATGGAAATCTCAAGAATGGTGTAAATGACATAAAGAATCACAAGTGGTTTGCAACTACAGATTGGATTGCCATTTATCAGAGAAAGGTAAGACCCTTTCTGATAAAAACTATTACAGGTCTTAAAGGGATTGAATTGAAATTTCTAATTATTGTGTTTATTTTTTATTTCCTAGATCTGTGACTTTAAATTGAGAAAGAGTAAAAGTACTTTAATCTTTTAAGAATCTAAAGGATATGTATTGATTGAATTATGTTTGTTTCTTCTGGGTATTTTATTCTGGACCTCTGTATATGTTCACGTTCCCTTTAACACACATGTCGTGCCTTAGTCTATTTCTGGATTATCTCAGGATGAGGCATCTCCTGCCTCTCTCACTTTTTTTTAACCCCTGCTATAGTGGCATCTATAAATACTCTTCCACAGCAGAAATGAATTTGTTTTCCTTTCCAGGCAGCTCTTAGCACTCAGACTGTGCTTCAGTGTGGAGAATCTCAAGCAAAGCTACAGCTTTTCTTTTTTCTCCTAAAGCAACCTGCTGCCTCTGTAAAGAAAGCTAGAGATAAGCAATAATATTTAAAGAAATTGGTTTGAATTTGAAATGCTAACAGTCTGACTATAGAGGCATGAACTCACTGCTGTTAGAGCGGTATTTTAAGGGCCAAACCTAAATACTAACAATAGTTTATAAAAAGAAACTGGTTGTTTGGCTACACAATCTGACAGTACAGTTGTTGAATTATTCACTAATGTATTAATTACTAGAAGACAGGGTACAATTAATGCATCCTATATTCCTTGCATTAAGTATAGATATTTTTAAGAAAATATTCCCCATTGTGGAATTCTAATTATCTGTTCTTCACTTTCTTAATGCCTCATTGTAAGGCAGATATATATGCACTGAGATTCATTTGCCAGTACTCTGTTTGGAACACCCAGGCCCCATAATATTAACAGTGTTTTAATACTGTGCTAAATATTCTTAGCATTGCTAGTGTACTGCTGTAGTGAATTACTTTCACAGAAATAAGAAATATTTTTAAATGTTAAGAAATAGTAGAGTCAGAATAGCTATTACTAGATTTAAAGGGTTGTGAAAACTGATACCAAGTTAAGTTTGAAGCTTCTAATTATAAAGAATAAATACTGTAATACTGAGGGTCTGAAACAACAGCATGGATTGTAATATCATTCTAGTAGTCACAGAAATGCAGCAATAAACCTTAGGCTTATACTGGTTTTTCACAGTGGCTGTTACCACAGCATGTATTCTCCTGAATAAATGTAGTGTTCCTTAGCAGCTTATGTCATATGAATGAATTTTTTTTTTTTTTTAATGCTATAGTCATAAGTAATCCAGTCAGTTACTTAATATTTTGGATACAGAATCACAAAATATGCTGAGTTGGAAGGGACTCACAAGGATCATCAAATCCAATTCTGGGCCCTGCACAGGACACCCCAGGAGTCTAACCATGTGTCTGAGAGCGTTTTCCAAACTTCTTGAACTCTTGTCAGGCTGGTGCTGTTCCAGTGCCCAGCCACCCTCTGGTGAAGAAACTTCTGATATCCAATCTAAACCTCCCAACTCAGCTTCAGGCCATTCCCTCGGCTCCTGTCACTGTCACCACAGAGCAGAGATCGGTGCCTGCCGCTCCCCTTCCCCTCCCGAGGAAGTTGTGACTGCAGTGAGCTCTGCCCTCAGTCTCCTCCAGGCTGAACAGACCCAGGGCCCTCAGCCCCTCCTCACACAGCTTCCCCTCAAGGCCTTTGACCACTTTTGTTGCCCTTCTTTGCAAATATTTCTAACAGTTTAATGTCTGTCGTACATTATAGCACCCAAACTGCCCCCAGCACTCGAGGTGAGGCTGCCCCAGAGCAGAGCAGGACAATCCCCTCCCTTGCCCGGCTGGCCATGCTGTTCCTGATGTCCCCAGGACACAGCTGGCCCTGCTGGCTGCCAGGGCAACTGCTGGCTCAACTTGCCATTAACCAGGACCCCCAGGTTCCTTCCCACAGCTGCTCTCCAGCCTCTCATCCCTCAGTCTGTCCCTACATCCAGGGTAGCATCATCCCAGGTGCAGAATCCAATGCTGAATTTCATACACTTCCTGATTGCCCAGTCCTCAGATTAGACAGTCTCTCTGCAGGGCCTCCCTCCACAGAGTCAAAAGCTCCTCCCAGTTTTCTGTCATCTATGAACTTAGTTAGTGTCCCTTCCACTTCTGTGTCCAAATAATTTATGAAGACATTCGAGCACAGGGCCAAGGATTGAGCCCTACAAAACCCTACTAGTGACAGGTCACCAGTCATAAGTCATCCTGTAACCTTTTGTGCCCCACCTGTGAGCCAGTTACTCACCCCTTGCATGATATACCATCAAGTCTTCCTTTCTTTGTGTATTTCCATATTTATTAACACACTGCCTGATAAAATGATTGTACTTAGGGCCGAACAGGTGTTTCCACTAAAAAACAGTGTTATCTCCTGCAATCTCTTTTTAGCAATTTCCATAGTGAAGATAATAGGAAAAGGTATGACGTATCTTATTGGAAAGTGTTCTAAAGTTCAAGCAATAAATGAGATATTTTCTGTGCTCTGAGTTTTGTTGTAAGAGAATAACTAAAAATCAGTTTAAGAAGAGACAGAATTCATATAATGGTGATGTGTGGCTTTGTAGGCTAGGTATGTACACAGGCTGTGTATTCACTCAGGCTAAATCACTGAAACACAGCTAAAACACTGAAACATGTATCTTATTTTTAGAATAAAATACATGCACGTGACAATTTCACACAAATGCACAAGTTACTGTTATGTCTTGGCAGTGTATAATGGTATTGCCCACAGCGTGGAGTTTAATTTGTGTTAGTCTGTGCTGTACCTCTTTAATTTACTGATCTACACATGACACACCCCCACCATCAGCAATCTACCTGGGGGCACAGTGTGGTGTGATCCTCTGCCTCAGCTGGAACTGTGCCTGCCCTGTTTCATTGCCTCCCCACCATTATGCCTCTGGCACACTTACTCCTTGAGTTGTTTGGGAGAGAGATACTTATCTGATTACTTTGTGTTTCCAGGTTTAAATTTGCACCACCTGCATAGTTTTGCTGTAATTCTGCTTACCTTACGGGACAGTCTTTGAGGGACTCTTTCAAGTCATTGTTTGTGTCTCATTGTGGCCTAGTTTGGAGGAGGCTTTCACTTCTCACTTAGGTTCTAGGAGGAATGTCATAAGAGATGCAGAACAAATTCTTTTCCACCTGTATTAGGTTAGTTTTTATTTTGAAATAGAAGATTGTTATTAAGTAGGAGGGAGAGACATTCCAAACTTTCCTAAGATTTTTGTATAGTGGTGGTGGCAATCAATGTACTCCATGTCCTGTGCTAAGGAGCTGGAAGGAGCAGGATCACTTATGCAAGGAGAGGACTAATCTTTGTTTTGAGGTGGAAGTAATTTTTTAATGATGTCTGTCAGCAAGAGATTACTCTTTTTCAATTTAGATTCACACATTAAGCCTGTGCCTTCTTAGGTTAGTTTTGTTTATGTGCCACAGCTTAAACCTGTAATACCTGATTTCTTGGCACGACCTGAGAAGTAATGGGAGTATTGCTGTGCTCATTATTAGTGTTAAATCTATTGGTATTTGGCCAATAACATTTCACGTGCCTTTTTGTGTCTCTTACCAATACAGGTAGAAGCTCCATTCATACCAAAGTGCAGAGGTCCTGGAGATACCAGCAACTTTGATGACTATGAAGAAGAAGATATTCGTGCTTCTCTAACAGAAAAATGTGCAAAAGAATTTGCTGATTTTTAGTAGGAGTAAGAGGACAAGATGACATCAGGGCTCACATTGGGATCTTTGCACTCTGTTAACAGATGAGGTGGAGCTGAGACCATCATATGTCAAAACAGTTACCTAGTTACTTCATTCCACAAAGCTGACTGAGGTCTTTATTGCCATCTTCCATGTGTGCAGTTTGCACCAACCCTTCTAACTAGGCACAATTAAGCAAGCACTGTTTGTGCAGTAACACAGAATAATAGACCACTTTCCTACTTAACTTTGGTTTCTGTCGTTCTTTGTTTCTGTGTATTGTTCATTTTCCCCCTTTGAAATGAAGTAGTTTTTTACCCAAGAATGCTCCATTTTATTTTGAATAATGTATTATTTGTGTGAGTGAAATGGAAGGTGTTGCGGCTAGTGTGATTTAGACTGAAGTGAAAGATAAATGTTGCTTCTAGTCTGTGCCAGCCAATAATTCATGTCTGTCTTGTGTCTGATGCTACAATTTATAATAATTTTTTAGTAGCTCAGACTAAACCTAGCCAACATTTTTAGCATTTTTGAAGGTAGTATTTATCGCCATATAAATGTCTGCTAAATTAACTTAAAAACATTTCTTCCTGGAGGCTGACCAAAATTCAGTAGAATCAATTGGATGGCTTAAGTAGGGGACAGTAGCTAGACCCCGTGCCTTGGTTTTCTACATCCCTGCAGTTTTTGTCACTGCCTTCTTCCTTTGTATTTCCCACCTAGGCAGTAGGCAAGTTGCCATAACCAGACTGTACCATGGAAAGCTTACAGTCTCATGAGAGGGAGTAATTCCATCTGGTCTGGATTTTGGACCATATTAAACCAAGTCAACTTACCAGCATTTCAGTTGGCAGGTGTGAAATGGCTTGTTTAAGATCAAGAACCCTAAACTCTTATAGGAAGTTTTGGTCAGTACTGTAGAGAATTCATTTTGATTCACTTTTTCTTCTTTTATTTTTTTTCCTTAATTTTTTAAAAGTAGCCAGTGTTTTGGCTTCCAAAGTATTCCTTGCTTCAAGCCTTTTTTGATTAAAAAAGGCATCCATTAGAATAAAAACCATCATGCCACAAAAAGCAAAATGCGCTCTGCCATTAGCTATGAAAAACAAATGGTTTAGCAAATGCAAAATAATGTTCTAGATGCATCGCTGGATGAACACGGTTATTTTTTGTTAGCTGTTAAGAATAAGAGGTTATTGCCAAGTTTTTATTCTGGTATACTATATTAGTAAACTGAGGATGGAGTACTGCTACAATCATTTTCTTTTTAATTACAGCACTTCATTCATGAAGAAAAGATCAAGTTTAAAAACTGCAACAGCTGAGTTTATTTTAGTTGCGTTGTGTCTTCATTTCTAACCTACTTTCTTTCAATCAATCAGAATGTATGGTCACACAGATACAAGTATTTGGGTTTAATTATGTTTTGTATACTCTCACCAACTGACTTAAAAGGTATTGCTACCATGTGCTAGCTTTGGGCACTTTTACACATTTATTTCAATGTTAATAATCAGCGGCTCAGCACTTTTTTTCGGGGTTGCTTTTAAACTTATTCATAGTAGTTTTATTTGTACACTTGGTTCTGGCTGTCTCAGTGACCTGTCTTAAACAGCACATCTAAAAGTTAAAACTAGACTCATGTTTTATGATAAATTTACATGCATACAAGGATGAATTGTTTTTTTAAAGAAATGAGCTATAATGATACATAGCCATTGGATTTGTTTGAATGCCAGTGGAAATAAACAGCTGGCAGTCCTTCCTTTTAATCTGTACGACGCTCCTAAAAGAAAGGCCTTTGTAGACATTTTACAAAAGAGTATGAAACATACCACCCAATGTTCTGTCTGTTTAGGTTGTTGAGCATTTTTGCACAACGTCATTAGGAGGCTGACACTGAATGCAGTCTTTGTCCACCCATATTTACATACATGCAAGAAAAGTATAAGATACTTTGCTGTAGCAAATTTTATGTAACAAAGATATATCGTCACATTAATAAATTTAAAGAAATCCTTTGTATGAAAATGTTAAAATCTTTTGTATTTCATTTAGACCAAGGACATGCTGCTGTATGCTAGCTGTATGCGATAAATTCTACAGTAACTTTGTTGTCGTTTATGAACTTTAAAAGATTTTAATAAATGTTGGAGATCACAATTTGATTCTGTTATGATTTTAATTTTTAATCATTACATTTCTAGTTCTAGAAAGGTTCAGATATTTTTCTGTTCTGTAAAATACTGTAATCATTCATCTTGCGTGTACAATAAGACAAAAGTCTAGGAAATTGGTTCTGACGTGTCTGTCTGATATCCAGATTAAATTCTACATGGGCATAAGTGGAAAAGTCATCATAATGCCATGATATTATGCTATTTTTTAATTTTATGAAAATCCTGTTAGAAAGTAAAACACTTTTCCAATATGGCATAATAGACTTCAGTATGGAAATGAGATTCTATTTTGGAAAAGGAGGGGAAGTGTGCAATTTCCAAGGCATTAGTGAGTACATTTGACAATGTGAGTATTATACAACCCTCTCATTTAAACACAGTCATGAAATATAACTACAGAATATTATGTTACCTGTATTTAATTTGAAAAATCCTTTTCACAATATGGAAAAATTGTATATCTATGACAGTAGAAGCTTGTTAATTTTACACATTTGAGGAATTAAGTGTTGAACTATATGGTATATTTTAATTGTACTCTAGTTGTATGTAACTTTCATTTCCAACATAAAGGATTGTATCTCATTAAGTAAATTGCTTTTTTTATTATCTTGTCAGTTGCATTAAAACCCTTATTTTTAAATCCTTTAAAGTATTTTACTAATTTTTGCAAATAATTAGATGTTTTTAAGTGCTGCAATAGTGTGCAATAGTAAACATTTATATACAGAAGTGCAAATTAAATTATGTACAACACTTGTGCTGCTTCTTTGTGAATCAGAATATTGTATGATGACAGTTGTTGCACCTCCCCACACGTAAGCAGAGTTTGAGAGCATGAGGAAAAGGTTGTGAAACCTACTACACGTATGAGTTGGGGCACATTAAGCTTTACACTAACTAGGGTGTCTGGAGAAGGTGGTGTGGAGAACATTAAAGGCACTATGAGAAGTCTTGGACTTCTTCGACAATCAAAAGCAAGCAAGGTGATCATTAGCTTCAGTATTGTTTGTCTTTATATTCTTTTCATTCAGACTCGATGCTTTTTATTAAAGATAATTGCCTGTTTTTAAACTGTCTGCAGATCCCGCTGTACAAACTTTGTGCTGTGTCTCATTGTGCTGTGAAACAACTGATAGAAGTAAAGACTGTTCATGGTCTTGGCATTGTCTGTCTTGAGGCTTTTTCTGCAAGTGGTGTTTGGAGAGGCTCTGGTGCCTGCTCTGTAATGCAGCTCCTCCTCTTCCCACTGTCTGAGCCAAACTGTGGCCTCTGTGCTTCTGCTGCTGTACGCCTGCGACTGCGGTGTTGTGTTCTTGGTTTCCTGGTACTACTGCTACATTACATTTTAAAGACCTCTGTACCTTTTCTAAAGCTGAGCTAAGAAACCTGTGAAAATACTCTTTCTGCTTTTACTACAGCTCCTAAACAAGCACAGCATGCTGAGCCACATATTTGAAAGTGTCATTCAAATCTGTTTCTTCTGATTTGCTGCATAAGTAGGACTTATCCCAGATCAGAATTGAAGAAGCATTCCATAAGAAACTGGTAAAAACCCAGTTCCATTCTCCAGCTGAGGTGTATATAGCTGATCTGGATCTGTTTGATGATATTAAAAAAAAAAAAAATAGTTTGACCACCACAGTTTTACAAGTGTGGGTCTTGCATACATTTTAAAAATGTTTTTAATTGAAAGCTTGAGGTATTGACTGATTTAAGTTCTTTAACAGAAAGGTAAAATACAAGCACCTAACATCAAGTTGGCCAGTAAAAGGGTTAGAGCTCCACAAGGATGTTTAAATGCCTTATAGATAGTAAATGTTTGTCATCTTACATAGGGATTTTGTGAAGTGTTGGATTTTTTTAGAAGTATGAGATGGGTACCTAGAGGCAAGACAGGATCTCAAGATATCTTCCCTTTTTAACTTCTGAATTTGATTATGAATAAAAGTATGAATTAAATCTGAGATCTAGTCATATTTTTACCTTTTTTTGTTGTTTGGATTTGGGGAGGGAGGGGTATCATGACAAAAAGGGATGTCTGAAGGAAGCTTGCATATATTGAAAATGTATTTTATTCTATAATTGACTACTACAAAAAATGTAGTCCCTCAGTGTGATAAAAACAGCTTGAAGTTTCTATGACATCATTTGGATCAGTTCCAAATGGTGTTTCAAAGCCAGTAAAAAAAAATTCCTTTAGAATCCTTACAGCTTCATTGTGCTGTTCCCTCCCTTGGCAGGTCAAATACAAATTTCTTTGCAAAAACAAAAAGAATTGTGTATGTGTGACTCTTTGCTTTGAAGCTTAAAAGAAACATACTTGTGGTGTTCATTGACATGAGCTGCTGGTCAGTGAAGCATGAATGGAAGAGCCAGTGACATGAGCCAGTGATTTCTTACTGCTGCTCAGCTTACAGGTGTAGATTTTGATGGATCACACAGTGGCAATCTAATGTCTGATGACAAGGCTGCAGCACAAAAACTCTTGAGGATGAAAAGTTGTTGGAGTTTGAGGAGGGAGATCAGTGACCTGTATGCAACCACAGTGACTGGTGTTTTCCTTTGCTGGGAGGTTGTTATCGGACTTCTTCCTTTGCCTTTGCTTCAAAGGTGCTGTGGAAGATTAGAGAGGACACATCTGTAGCTGTGTTGACACGTGTGGAACAAGGTCTCAGCAGCCTGGCAAGCAGTGTGGTACTTTCTGAGTGTGATCAGTAAGTTCCAGGAAAAATTACTGTTGACTAAGAGAAAATTGGAGTTCTGGAAAGACTTGGTTAACTGAAATTCCTCATCCACCGTAATTTGATTCAATTGAAGAAAAAAAATAGTCCAAGATCTCGCTTAGATTTAGTGGTGTATTAATGCTTTAGTCTACACAGCATTATCACAAGAATACCAGAAGTATTGCTCTTTACTTTGTATCTACATTGCTACTTTGAATGTGTATGTAGTTATTTAAGTAACAGTTCAACAAAATGCTTGATTGGGATGTCCTTTCTCCCATCTTTGCCATCATCCTTCTGATGTTTGTGTGAAGTGGGGATTGGTAGTCTGTTAAGGATAGGTAACATCCTGGATAAGTAAAACATAATTCACCTATCTCACAGGCATGTTAATTCAGGTTAAGCAACCAATATGTTATCATTTTATAAATGTCCAGTGTTTATAAAGTATCTGTTCTTAATTGCACCCCTAAAAAAGGCACTATGTGTCCTCAATTAATACTTTATTTCTGTTTTTCTCTGGCCATTTGCACTGGGAGGTGTGCATCTGGCAGGCTTGCTTACCAGCAGGAAAAACCAAGAGAGCAACTGAGCAGGCAGCCTTAGTAAAAACATCCCATTGCAGCAGAAACAGGATGACAGTGGTGGAACATGTGATGTAAGGTGCCTGTTGTGATACAGTTTGTCAGGGCAAGCACATGAATTCATATCCAGAGTGGTTCTGCTTCCACAGAAGTATCTGCTCTGTGTTTAGGACATAACCCAGGGCCTTGGCTCCAGGAGGACATCCACTCCAGAGAGCCACCTCCCAAGGCCACAGTACCCATCCATGGATTCTGGAAAGGAATTTCAGAGCAGGACTGTGTTTGCCACGAGTCATGTATCCTGCCAAGAGAAGTATTGCAGGGAATGCTGGGAGGAAAATAACTCCCTAAAGTCTCATAAACTTATCTGGTCTTTTTTAAAGCCCCTCTAGGAAACTTGAAATATCAGCACAAATGCTTTTTCACTTGGGATTTGTACAACACAAACCTCGGCTTTAGGGCGTATCTAGTATTATGTCTGAAGTTATTAAAAGAGTCTTAATTCTGCTACTACTTATTAACTAACAGAACTCAACTCTGACTTTTCTTGAACTTTTTTTTAATGTTTCAGGTTACTGCAAAATCCTGTCAACTAAAATCATAAAGGTAGATGATCTTTAAGGTCCCTTCAAACCCAGTGTATTTTATGATTGCACCTTCAGGAGCTCTCCATAACCAACTGCTCTAGTTACATTTATTTGCCAGTAGATGTCACGTTTACATGGTGTAGAACGCTGTGTAAGAAATGTCGGCTGCAGAGCACAGTAAGAACAAGAGACTTCAAAAATATTTAAGAGCAGTAGGGAATGAAAAATTTAGATTGTACGAGTCACATAATATGTCAATAATAATACATGCAATACCAACCATGAGTATTTGTTCTTCCTGTATTAGTAGATTTTGCCTTTAAATCCTTTTAGAGTTAATAGCTGCAATATTTATTTTACTGATTTTCATATCAGCATGAGCAAAAAAATGAGGTTTTGACACTAATTTGAATGAAAGCATTTTTTCATAATGTGTATTATTGCATGGACTATATAAAAATTTCACTAAAAATCCCTGATTGATGGTTCCTATTTTTATTTGAAGCTAGAACCAGAGGGGCATGTCTGTACTAATACCCCCCAATGACATTTCTGTTTTATGTGCAATTGAAAGTTCAGAAATACACTGTTTTTAATCAGATTGTCATCGATAAAAATTGAAGTGTTCCTAAGCTGATTTGTTAAGTAAATAGATTTTATAGTAGAGTGGATATAAAATTTTGAGTTGGATGGTAATCAAATTTAGATATGTCTCTACTAATTATGTTTACAGGCAAAAGAACAACTGTTCATATTTTTCTGAATTATGTGGTCACCAGAGCAGTTGGAGAACAAGTTACAGCAATGTGCTCTTGAGAGCACCTGTGATCAGTCTCATCAACCAGTTTAAGAGCTGAGTAAGTTTTTAAATGATCAGTTTAACTGTCATAACCTTAATGCGGAACAGCATGTCATGAATGTCATGTCTGCTCATGTTCAGATGTATCTGGGTTTGCTTTATATCAAAGAAGAGAAGGGAAAACAGGGTCATCCAATGTGTGACTGGAACATTTGCCCTCCTGTAACAGCAGTTCCTTTCTTGCAGTCTGTTTTGGCAACCACTGTCCACCAAAGCAGTGTGTGCATGCTTTAAGCTTGCATAGTAACACACATTTCATAGGGATGTCATTTCTTCTGGTTTGCTCACAGTCCAGAGCCTAAGAGCAGATAGAGCACCTGTAAGTTCCCCCAACAGAAGCAGTAACTGAGAGCTGCAGAAAATGCCCTTCCCTGGGTCCAGGGTGCTTTCAGAGGGCTGAGGAGCAGCATCCTCCAAGGCTAAGCAAAGAATGAAATGCCAGACTCTGTTCCTCCGTACCTGGGATCACTTCTGCCAGTTACACCAAAATAACAACATGGAGAGAAGATGCCAGTATTTACTGAGATATGGTTGCTTTACAAATCCTAAAAATCTAGACATTCTGACAGTCAGGTTCTCCACTCCTAGGAGAAAAGCTTCCCAGCAAAGTGGGGGGAAAACTTAGCACTAATTTTCCAGTGTACTGTTTGAAATATAGTTGAGATTTCTGCTGGTGTTTTGTTGACACATTTCTATCTGTAACTGTGTTTTTCTGAATGTGTCATCATGTTGTGGTTTTTCATTTACCTCACTTTTTACAACCAAGTGCTACATTTTAGTTTTCCCTGAGAGGTAGTAGCTATTTTAACTGAGATGTCTGAGCCATGTTTATATAAAATGTTTTTATCAGGCTGGATTCTCTTCAACAGTGTTGGTATTTCATGTGAATACTTTTTATAAGCTTCTTGTTACATTATCACAAGCTGGGAAAATATGTGGCAGGTATTACTGCTAGTATGGGCACAATGAGCTGTGTTTTATACAATGATTTTTTAATATAAGGTATAAGCTTTAAAATAATGAAGGTTTAAGTCTAGACAGAAGCTTTATTAAATATGAGCAACTACCACAATAAGGAGTTGCACAACAAAATAAGTAGGGCAAGAAATTCTCAGTGAAGTGGATATAATTCACGTGCAGGAAGATTTATTTAAGCAGTTCAGTGTTGGAAAAAAAAGGAAGCAAAAGCAGAAAGGTATCACTGGCCTTGCATTGTAGTCAGCTTCTGCACACATTCATTTTTAGCCTGGTATGAAGAGAGTGAAACACTGCTCATCATATTGGAAATTCATATGAGAAAAAGACTGGGTAATGCATATTGCATAAAAAGTACCTTTGGATACTAAAGCAAAGGTTTCAGGGCCTCCCCACCAGGACAAGATCTTTGCTCCCCTGCCAGGTCAGTGAGTCTGAGCAGTGCTGCTCCACACAGGCTGGCAGCCAGGAGCTGCCACTAATCCAGCGCTGGGCACTTTCACAGCTCTCAGCCTGACAGCCAGAACTTTCACAAAACGTTGTGCACATCTACAGACCCTGTTCTTCACCTTGTGAGAATGTACCCAGGGAACAGTGTATGGAAAGCAAATTGAGGCTGACTGGCTGCTGTGCTCTGATTCCATGTTTAACACACACTGTAACATAACTGCCTCGAAAATGAATGCCAGGCTGGTACCAAGTTGCTCTGCAACATTCTGGCCATGGGTTTTCTGCTGCCTTTCCCTTCTCACTTGCTTAACACCATTGCAATCTTTAGGCTTTTGTCCAGGTTTTATGCAGAGCTTCAGAGCAACATGACAATACCCAGCCATGCAGAAACCCTGACAAGTCAGAAGGGGACCCTGAAGAAGACACAGCATGGTTTTTGGAGAACCTTCCTGGCCAAGACAGGAATTGAAGAGAGGCACTTAATTACTGGACTCCGTGGGGTAAGAATTGTCTCTCATTCCTCTGTGGAGCACAGAAGTAGGGCAGGGAGAGCAGGACAACATGTATTAAGCTGTTGATACTGTAGAGAAAGGTACACAGCAAAATTCCATTCAAGCAAACTAAAAAGACTATGGACAGGGGTGGAAAAGACCTTAAGTGAGGAAAGACAGTTTTCTGAGAGTGAAGTTCTGGAAAGGTGCAACTGGACCAGTAACAGGGATTTTTCCTCTTTCTGGGTAGATAGTAGTTGCCAGGAGCTGTGGAAAAATCAGTCCAAGAATGTCTCAAATCATCAGTACCATACAGGTGTGATAAAAGTGTAGTGTGAAATAAGGGGCTAGTCAGAGCAGACTGGAAAGGGAGAAGGTTCTGCTGAGATCCTACTGCAGCCCAGGGTGCAGGTCCAAATGTCCTCTCCTGGAAGGTGAATGTACAGAAAGGAGAAGGGGGAACAAGATCAGAAAATGTAGAGAACGAAAGGGCTGTGGTCATTCAGATAGCCGCGTCTATATAAGAATGTAAATACCGGAGAAACAGAGAAGTCAAATATTAAACTAAACAATATTAAACTAAAGATTATTACTACAGGAACAAACAGGTATAAACTGTTTATATATTTTCCAAGCTGTAGATTAAAATTTCTTAATCCTCAGCAAAGAGGAGCTGGACAGAGCCTTTCTGCCCGGCAGAGTGGGCTGAGATTCCTTAGGGGAGCCCCATGCCAGCACTGGGTGATAATGGGCTTGTGCGAGGGCTTGGCTGCAATGCCAAGGAGATCAAACCTCATGGCCTGGTCCCTTTTCAGTCTTGTATTGCTAGGAGGCAAATGATGCTAAAGGGATTTTTAGACTGTTGTTAGCAATTGATTGGACATAGCTATACATTAATTCAATTTGTCGGGTGAGATGGCGTCTTACACCGGTGTCACTTTCACCCTCTTGACAAAAGTTACTCAGAAACAGCCTGTACCCCATTGGATTCCCGTGCCGCCAGTGCTGGGCATTACAAGGAATTGATGACTTTTTGGGCTCCAGCCACATCTGGATGAAAGCTCTCTGGTTTACTTTCTCCTCACAGTGAACCCCGGGAGCCACAAACCATCGCGTCCAGCCCCGAACTGTCTCCCTGAAAACCCAGAGGAGAAGCAAGCACCTTGCAGCGTTTGTTCCGCCGCTGTTCAGGTACGGGCGGCAGCAGCAGCTCCCAGGGCCGCCCCGCTGCTCCCGCCGGGGCCGTGAGGGGAAGGCGCGGCCGGGGCGGCCCCCGCGGAACTACAACTCCCAGCAGCCCCCGCGGCGCCGGGTGGCTCGCGGCCTGCGTGGCCGCCCATGCTTAGTGCACGGTCCCGAGGCTCTGAAACATTCTGTCGTTTTTGGCAAAGAAATGGTGCTTTACATTGGGATAGATCAATTCTACTCTGCATAATGCCATCTTATTGAGAGGGGGGCTTCCCTCAGTGTGAAACCACACAGGTCCTGTGTTATTTCCTCACTCACATTTCCCAACGTACACGTAACCATATTTTTTTTACCCAGGCACTGGAATAAAGAAGGTTCAAAGGCCTTTATTTAGCTCTGGGGAACTGAAATTCAGTACCCTCTCCACAGCTAACAGGGTGCTACGCTCTCCTTTGCCACATGTGCCGTGCATTTCGTCTTCTACTCTTTCATTGCCAGGGACAAAACAAAAGGATAGCTTTGCAGTAGAAAACTGGCATTTTTCAGTACCTAGAAAACAGGGTCTGCTGGTGTCCGATTCCTGTGCTGACTTTTGCCTGCTTCCCCTCGTGTGATAGCAGAAGTTCAGACACACACAGGACAGTCCCCTTGACCTGGATCTACCAACCCTGGTCTCACTTGGTTCGCTGCATGGCTTGGAAACTTTTCGGTTTTGGCTAGAAGTGGGATGCAAATAGTCAAACAAAAGACTAATTCACTTTTCTGCTTTATCTCCCCCCAGACATAATTTCATTATAATTAAATTACCTTACCCCAATGAATAAAAATACAAGCCACAGATCATATTCCACACTGAATTTTTCCACAACCCATTTCCTTAAAATTCCTCTCTTTCAAGGTCCTCTAGAAGGAATGCATGCACTGTGTGAGCCTCACTTTGAATACTCAAAGGATTAACTGAAGAACATGATGAAAGGGAGTATGAGTAAAATAGCTCGTTTATATTTGTATCCTCAAATGTCAGTTCATTACCAAAGTTAGAAACCAGCTGATGCAGAAAACTCATTATGGCTTCATTTAGAATGTTTATTTCTTTAGACACAGAGAAGAATTGCCTTGCTTGGCTCACTTGTCCAACACAGATATGCCACATTTTACAGTACGCTTTGGGATGGGAAGAGGGTTTTGTTTAGGGCACAGTACACTTAATCCTCTATTTATTTTGTTTATCTGCATTTATTTAAATCCCAAAGCAGTGAGGACTGTTACTGCCCTCTGTTCTCAACACTTCTGTCGATACTTGAGTGCTGTTACTTGTAAAGCTTCTGCAAGCTCTGGTTATTTATCTGACAGCACATACATAATACAAAATAAAGTGGTTTGGGAAATTGTGTCTACAGTCCTTTGCCCAAAAGTTCACTTTTCTGGTAATTTTAGTGCTTGTAACTGTGTCCAGTCAGCAGGTAGGTGACCTGAATCCCCATGCAAGCCAGGGTTCAGTAAGGTTTGTCTGGGAGTGAGATGGATGCAAAGCGCCTGGGACAGCCCCATGTGCCCACTCTGGTGGCCAAGCAGACTCTGTCTGTCCATGTCAGCCGGGCACTCGTGTCAAAGCTCTGCGGAAATCAGGCCGGAGTCACCAGTAGGTTCTGTGCAAATCCCAAGGTAATCTGTAAGGTCCCCCTTGCCTTGCAGCAAACAGCAGGAGTGTAATTTGAGTGGCTTGACTCAGAAAGAAATTTTTCAAGTAAAACATCCCACAGATTTGAAATAACCTAGCCTGTTAAGGATAATCAAAAGGTCATGGCATCTGAGTAGTGGCTGGGATGCAGCCCTGGCTGCAAAGCCCATGTGTGGGGAAAGCAGGGTGTATTGATAGTGCTTGCTTGATTTCCCTTGCACTGACAGTGCATCTAGGTAATGCTTACATGCCATTAGAAAACATGAGCAATCAAGGAAATACTGAAGAGATAAAAAAATGGCATAAAAAGAAAAAATAAGTACTGTTGCCAGAAAAACTTGACAACTTTTGCATTAAACTCTATGGGTGAGATTTTATTGCCAGTGGGACACTTAGTAATTTGTAAGCGCTTTGAGTTGATTCTTTCTGTACAGAAAATCCCGTGGGTATGGTTTCCTTGTGAAATAAAGTCTGGAGCTCAGTCGAGTAAGATCCACAGACCCAATGCCTCCATCTCCTTCCTCTCTCCCCAGTGCCGGCGGGGGCACGGAGGGGGTGACTCGGTTGTGCTGTCCTTGGTCACTCGTCTTTCCCATCACCCCAAACCTCCAGTTGCACGACCTCCACAGAAAGCCAAGTATCTTCTACTCACATACGTGTTGACGAACTCATTCTAGGAATGAATTTTTGTAACTTTATCAATTTTCCAACATCTGGCGACTCCTACTTCCTACCTTGCATAAAATTTCCTCGGCTAGGTACTGCAACGTTCGACAACTAAGGATTTGTTTCCTTTCCTTTACCTCTTACACCCCGTTTGGTAGGAGTAGAAAGGCCCACAAGGAGGCCCCAAGAGCCTCAAGTCATGAAGCGAGCCCCGAGCGCTCTCTCCGGCCGTGTGCCGTCGGCAGGTCGGAGCCCGCCCACAGCGGCCCGCGGTTCCCCCGGCGGTAAGCGCTGCCGTGGCTAAGCCGCTCGGCGGAGGCGCCGCTCCCGTCCCGCCCCGCTGCCGTCCGCAGCCCCACGGCCGCCCCCGGTGCCGAGCGGGCCGGCGGCGCGGCGCCTTTAACGCGGCGGCCATGACGCGGGCGGTCCGTGTGTGGCGGCCGCGTCACGGGGCCGGGCGGGGCTCCTCCCGGTGTCACTCGGAGCCGCCGCGGAGCGCCCGCTGCCGCCGGGGGGCGGGGGCCGCGGGCTCCGCCGCTCCGCAGCAGCCGGTAGCCATGCGCTGGTTTAGTTGCTCGTAGGTAGGTTTTTCTGCCTTGCTTCCCCCGCCCCCAGCCAGAACTGACAATGTGGTGCAGTGCGAGCGGGCTCGGGGCTGCCCGTGAGATGCTGAACGCGTGTCACAGCCCCGGCGCCGCCGCGAGAAGCGGAGCCCCGGGAGCCCCCGCCGCCCGGGCCCGGGGGCTCCGCGGGAGGTGCCCGCCCCGAGCCCGGGGGCTCCGGGCCGTGCGCGGCCGCGGCGCGGGGCGTTCCGCAGGTAGGCTGGTGCGGGTATCGTCTGCAGTCACCTCAGGTGAACCGAGAAGTGATTTCAGGGAATGCGTGGAGTTGGTTGGTCAGCGGTGCAGGAAAAGCATCTTTTCGAATAGTTTGTTACTGTTTTCTTGGTGCTTTACGTGCTTCTACGTGTATAATAAAGGGTCTTCTTTTATTTTTATTTTTTTTCCCACAGCAATATTAATTGCTATTCTCTATTTTTGCAAAGTTTTAGCTGAAGAGCATGATTTTCTTATTCTGTACTCCCCAGAGCTTTGAGACATTTCACTGGCATCCATTAATGCTACAGCAAGAACATCCTGAGTCCTTGGTCCGTTCTCTGGTGCTCTCTGAAATAGAAATGGCTTACTTGAGAACAGAAATGCAAGGCTTGGGTCATTTCTGCATGTTCTGAGGAGTGATGGAAAAAGCTATGTGGTACAAGTACTCCAGCATGCTGCAAGGAAGGAAACAGACTGGATTTTCTCCTGTGTCCTTCAAGTGCTCCTTTCCTTTTTGGAGTCCAGTGTAGCATACCTATAGAAGAAGCTGCTCTAGTGCAGGAAGGGAGGTCTTATGGATAACGTACTGATTTAGGCCTCAGGAGTTTGGGGCTCAGTTAGTAATTCCGCTTACCAGCTTCATTTGCACAATGGGTATAAGTGACATACTCATCTGTATCCAAGTCCACATTTGTAAAACAAGGCTATGGATTTCCAAACTTTTCTAAAGATCTTCCATCTGTTTGTATCCTCTATCACAGGATGACTGAAGGCCTATTAAGCTCTCTTGATACACTGCTATGTATTTTAGGTCAATCTCCATGTATATGAATACATACAGTTTGATCAAAATTTTAATGCTTGTGAAAAGGATTAAATGTAATATTACCTTCCTTGATTTTCAGGCAAGAATTATTTGTTGTGTTTGAGGCATAGGCCGACTTTTTTCCCAGTTCATTAGCTACTATCAATTTTGCCAGGCTTCCAAGGAAATCAGTCTTTGACAACACTGTTGCTCTCAAGTGGAAACGTGCTTGTGTCCCTGCTAGAATGCTTGTTTCTGTTACATTACGCTGCTCTGGTCGTACTACCAGTAATTAAACACAGCTTTTCTTTCCCTCCCTATCAATCAGTTGCTGAAGTAAAGCTTCTATCCTCCCTATGCTAACTGTTGACATGGAAAACAAAGAAAATGGCTCTCTGGATGTCAAAAAGTAAGTGTTCCTTTTATGTAAACAGCACGTGGATTTTGAATGTAGTTTTCCTTTGAACTAATGTGGTTGGCAATAGTGGCCATCTCCATCTTTGTTCATTTCAAACCCTCCCTGTTCTTAATTACTTCTGTTGTATTTCAGCTTTGAGTCCAGGGCACTAAGCTGATTAAAAGCGATGTGTGGTATAACTGTATAGCAATGAAGAGGTGTAGAAACAAGTAAGTTAGGGGTACGTTTTTTCTATTCCTCTCAACCAGAGACTAAAACAAGTAGCAGCATTGTAGCCAATATTGTTCCTCTGGTCACCTGCTGTTAGTGGCTTTTGCAGAAACGGTGCCTAATGAGAGAAGTGTCCTGTGTGGAAGTGACCTCTCTGTGCCCTTCTCTGCTGCCAGCCCACCTGTCTAGGGCTGAGAAGCAGTAGCAGCATCTCTTAGGTGTCAGTTCCCTTCTGAAACAGATACTTTAAGCTGCTTATTGGAGAAGCCTGAAGTGGCTGGGGTTTTATTTCAGACCTAGAGTGGGAATAAGGCAGAGATGTGTGTACTGCTCTACAACTTTCGCTTGTGTGGTAGACTACAGACTAAGGCATCAGAACTTTTTTTGTGAGCATTTACTTAAAGTCAGAAATTCTTTAATTAGGACTAGCAATTCTGAATGACATGATCTGAGAAGTGAAGTTCTGTGTGGAAAAACTTGGCTTTGCTGCTTTAGGTTTACAGAGGCCATGGTGAGAGAGATGTACACATATGTATATATATTTAAAAAAAAAAGACCATAAGGAAAGGTACTGGAGCAAGCTTTTAGTCTGTTCTGTCAAGCTGCAACACTTTGTGCAGCTGTACCTCATTATTCTCTTTCAGATCTCTTTTACATAAGCTATCCAAGAAAACTCAACAATACATAGGCTACCAGGCACTAGGGTAAGGTAAATAATAATGGTCACTTCAGACTACTGATTATGAAAAGCATCAAAAGATCCGATGGCAGCCATTAAAATCGGCATCCTCCCCCTTCACTTGAGATGCTGGCTACACCACATGAACATAAAGAGCATTTTCCTATTCAGTGACTATGAATAATTGTCGTGTGTCCCTCAGAAACCACCTTCCCTTTGACAGTCTGTTTTTTTCAATGAGCACTCTGGGGTGGGAGGAGAAAGGAGGCAGTCAAAGCAGGGACAGTTTACGTTTAATCATTTTCCCCAAGGCTTGGGTGATAAAGACTCAACTACTGATTGCTAAGGTGGCTTTTTAGAGTAGCTGGAAATTGTATTTAAACTGTGGGGCTGTGGTTTCTAAATGAATGTATATAGTGTGTATGTGGGCATGTCTACAAAGGAAGTATTTGACACTTTTTTGAAGTGCATAAAAATAGCTTGGATAAAATCTGTTTGTTTTCAGCTATATCCTTTCAGACCTTGCTGCTTCTGCCACATGATGGCAATAAAGGTACAGGGACAGTGGTGAAAAACAGACAAGCCTAATTCTTATTCATTGTCAGTGTATCTAGTATTTCCTTTCAAAGCCTAAAATGCCAGTCCTCATAAGATTTTAAAGCATCCAGGATGTCAGGCATAAGCTAGTGCGTGGCTAAGCTGTGGATGTTATATATTCCCTTGCCTTGACTAAAGAGTAGAGCCATGTCAGCAGCAGTGTGAGGAGGAGACTAACAAAGTCTACAAGCCAAATGAGCATCTGTGTGGGTAGATGGGTTAAAATCCAGCCAGCCTCCAGTACTCTGCTACATGCCTTCCAGTCTTCTGCAGCTATATCTGTGGAAATTTGCTCTACTTGAGGTCCAGCATGATGCTATTCCTTGAGGCAGGAACTTGCAGTTATTTTCTGTGATTAATTAGTGACTGAGGTAGAGTCCCTGAAGTCATTGCAGTTGAGCCCTGGATGGGGCTGGACCTGGATCAAGCTGTAGTTCCCTAATGATAAAACAAGAGCTACAAGAAAAAATAAAGCTCTTGGGCTGAGAAAAAAAAATGTAGAAAGGAGGGTTTGGGGCCATATTTAATTTGAAATTAAAGTGTTTGGAGAAATAAGCAAATTACAGTTAGGTGATATTTTTACAGACTGAACCTTTTATTTGCTGTTTAGGAAGGGTTAAATTTAGTATCTTTTTTTTTTAACTGAGTACTTGGCATTTTGTTTATTTATTTTTTTGGTAGAAAATGAAAGTAATTGAAAGTGACAGTCTGTCTTAGGGAAAATGCAAAGATTTAAATGTAATTCCTTAAATGCTACTTTTATAAACACGTGCAGATTTTGTGTGGCAGTTTTCACATTTTACTTCTTAGGTCTCAGAATGTGCACAACACCAAAAAAATCTTGGTTGAAAGACATTCTCCAATTTAAAAAAAAATACATAGGAAAAAAGTGCAGCTCTGATAAGGTCAGATAGTCTCATTTTCAATTTTGCTGAGTGTTGCCTTCTGTATAATCACAATCAGTGAAGCAATTCATGAAGTAAGTTATTATGTGATGAGCAAAAGTAAGAAACTCCATTTCTCATTGCTTGTAGCTCTGTGATAAGTGAAAGAAACTACTTTTAGAAGGCCCAGTGTAACACAGGCTGCAGATTATCCCTGTAGCCAGATTTTGGTGCCATAATGACGGACGCGTTTCAAGAGTCAGGGGACGTGCACAAATCATTGTTTTCATGAGTCTTCCTTCCCAGGACTCAGGTAGTTGCAGAAATAAGAATGTTGTACAAACAGCGATGGGAGGCACTCTGTGTGTAGATTCCTTTTGGCTGCTTTGAAAAATTGCTGGCCCTTGATTTGCCCAGTTATTTTGCTGAAAAACATACAAGTCCAGGCAAGGCAGAGATGGTGACAGTTGGAAAAAAAATAAAATTGAAGGACAGAACAAAAATATTATCAGGAGAGTATAATCTGTGTTTCTTTTCCATCTGGTGCTGTTGAAATCAAAGTCCTGTCTAAGCTTCAGACCAGAAAATGGACAGGATTCTGACACGTATCCTGATCTGTACATTTTCAGTATTGCTTCATTATGGTTAAGCAAATATAACAATGGAAAATATTTGGCATGAACTTCAGGACTTCTAGTTGGAGAAATATGTTAAAGAAGCTTTTTAATGTCTTGCTCTTCATCCTCATAAATTGCAGTAGAAAAGGCAGTCGAGTTCACTATGTGTCTTTTTTTACCCAAAATGTTCAGATTCACCAAGGTTATCTTTGTGATAGGGTGATTACAGTTTGAGGAGAAGAAATGCAGGATAAGGATAGGAATATGAATGTTTTGTTGTTTTTGGTACTTGGAAAGCAATTGCTTGAGGTTAATTGCAGAAGGAATTAATTCTGATTGTGTTTAAGAGATGTTTTCTCAGATGCACTGCTATTTAAAAAGTCCATAGATTTGTCCAAAGATCAGCCTGACAACAGTTTTGGGAAATTTTCTATATTGAGAATTAGTGCAATCATTTGGTGCCTCTTTTTTGTTTTAGTTGGGGAGTCCTGTTTGTTTGTAATTTATTTGTTGCTGTTTTGCAAGATAAAGATGGCTACCAGTAATTTCTACCCATGTTACAAGGACAGTCTAATTTGTGTAAAGAATAATCCACATATCATTCTTTAAGTACTTGGTAGCTGAAAGCAAGCTGCAGGCTTGAAAGGGAGGAACTTGGTACCCCAGTTATGGTAGTATTCATTCTCCAACAGCAGACAGCACACTTGTAGGAAGATCCTAACTGATTACCTTTGGCTGATGTGATGTTTCATATACTTCCTTTTTTTCTGAAAGGAGAGGTGTCTCAGTTTTCTCCAGCATCAGGTCTTTGGAATGCAAAAGAACAGGAGTGACTGTTCTGTATTGGAGTGGAGGAGATATATTGTAGAACACTTTTTCTGGAGAAACAAGGAAGGAAGGGATGTACGTGAGGCATGCACAAAGAAGCAGCAGATGTTCTGCACACCTTTAGTGATTACTTGTCTGCATTTGCATCTTGCAGTTCAGTAGAGAATGGGAGACCTCTGGATCCTGCTGACTGGGCTGTTACCGATGTTGTGAATTATTTCAGAACAGCTGGATTTGAAGAACAAGCCAGTGCTTTTCAGGAACAGGTAAATCTGTTAGCAAACACCTTTTGACTGCCACCAGTTACTCACATTGCAAATTTTTGCTGTGGGCCTGGTTATGTACTGTAAAATGGGAGAGAAAATCCCACATTAATGGTGGGATTTGAGTCTGGTTTTGGGTGACAATGCATGGGACTGTGATCTCTGAGTAATAATATTGTTCTACAAGCTGAGGATAATGAGTTGGAGTTTGTTTAAGATAAGATTCAGAAAGGTGAGAAATCTAAACAAATTTTCTAGCTTGAACTGTCTCCCTGTACAACCCACTCAGTTTCACTGTCTTATTATTTAAAATGTGAATGGTGTTTAAAATGTGATTTCCCTTCTTTCTTAGTGTATTGTGTAATTACACTCATGAGTATTTGTAAAACCTGGGGCTTCTAAGCAACAATGTGAGTTTGAAGGCATAGGGTGAAAAAGGGGCTGCTGCTGTGTTGCATGGAACTTGGCAGTACAAGTGAATATGGAAAGGACTAATTGGCAGAGGAGCAGCGTGTTTGTAGGACCCAGTCTGAGAAACAGGTTGGGTCTTTGTTTCTGGGCCTCGTAACTTCTGATACTGATGGAAGACTTCTTTTGGTAGATTAGATCAGCAAAGAGCTTAACAGTCAGGTGGCTCATTGTAACTCACCTGCCAGCAGCTGGTAAAGGTGTGTTAGTGGGGCAGAATTGGGAAGTCAGCTTACTTGGCCTACAGCCCACTTGTTCCATAGAGAACTATCTTACATCAGATTGGCAATTCAGCACCTCCCCAGATAAGTCTGTAGGCTTGTGTGTGACTACCAGGAAATTATTCACCCACTCTTGTAATTAGTTATCAAAATAAATGGCTCGACCTTCCAAGGTACTGAGCTTGTGCAAGTTATTGGCAGCTTTGCAGGGAGACTGTACATTGCATGTGAAATGACATCATGGTTGGTCAGGTTAATGCTGCTGACCTTCAGCACCAAGTCTGTGAAATCCCATCTGATTGTACCTGATGCATATAACAAAGTATCTAAATCTAGTTCTTTGTTCTGGAGGAAACAAGAACAAAGCCTGGTGTTGGGTGATTCTCTGGCGGGTTGCAGAGAGGGATTCTTTCTGCAGCTGCTACTTACTTTTCAGAAATTGAAGACGAGTGAACAGGCCAAAAAGGAAAATGTTTGAGTGTGTCCATTCCTTAATCCAGCATCCATGTCACAACAGCCCAGAAAATGTGCTTAAAACAACAACATAGGCAAAGTAATTGTGGCCTCTGGGAGTCTTTTCTTTATACTGACAGATACCTCTGACTTCCATCAAATATCTTGACCTCTTTGCCTCACAGCTGGCTTGTTAATAATACTGCAGTAATTACTGCTGATTTTACAGCAGAAAGGTGAGGCTAATTTATGAGTTTTGGGAAATCAGTTTGCAATAGTCTTACAGAAAGCAGCTTAGAGGTAGAGTGTATGCTTTATTAGTATTCTGCAATGAGAATAAGTGGCTTCAGTAGGGTAAGTGAGGACTCTGCTAGGACAGCCATGTGCAGAAATGTGGCTCTAATTCCACTGCCAACTTCACCTTATGCTAAAACCTTGGAGAGAGAGGCTGACAGCTGCCACCAGGATGTGGCCAAGAGCTGAGGGATGGATAATCACAGCAGAAGTCATTGCCACTTCCTTCCCCCTCCTTTCCATTAGCAGCATGAGGAGCAGCAAGTGCCTGGTTCTATGTGCCAGGTTTGTCAGCCTATTCCCTGTCTCCACCAGGAACAGCCCCATAAACAATCCCATCCCTAACTTCTTATCAGTGGTGCTGTTCAGTTTCTTCTACACTATTTGCTACCACTAACTTTAACTGTGCTCTTGCAGTATTTTTTGTCAGGATCTCTCAGGTATGGGAGTGCAGACAGGTTAATTTTGAACCCAATAGCCATCCTCTGTCTGTTGAGCACCAGGCATGCAGCTGCAGTTCTGGCCATTTCTATTTTTCTCTGTCATTCGCAGTTTCCTGGGCCCCAGAAACCTAGTTTCATTTGATCTACTGCCCTGAATATGTACTGGAAGAGGAATGAGATTGTAAGCAGTAAAGGAAAGTATTCGGTTTCACCTACAACACTGAGAAATTGTTTTCCACTGAACTGCTTCAGTAGTGGTAGCACAATGGTTTCCTTACAAAATATCCTTAGCCCAGAAGGTAATCATGACATCTAATATTACACTGAGCTTTTACACAGCAATAAATGAGTCCACACTTTCTTTTGATGAATCTGAATATGTCTGGACTCACCTAAAATAAGTGGCTCAAAAAATCTTTTAAGACCTGAATTTACAATATTTTAAGGAAAATTAGAAGACATTTGAAGGGCTGCAGAATGTTTTAATAAAAACTCTATTTTTAAGTGCTGGTAAGAAGTTATGCTTGTATGATGATTATCTTTTATTCCTTCTTGGAGTTCCACTGATGTCAGCAATTCAAAAGATCTCACTCCTGAAAACAGATTCAACCAAAGGAAGTTGCCCAAAACAACAATCCATAACAAAAATCCATAACATCAGCAAGCAAATCAGACAAGCCAAGAAGTTGGGGACACAGGATACCTGAAGAGGGAGGAACAGCAATTGCAGGATGAGGGTGTGAACACCTTGAGAGAAGTACAGCCTGCCAATTTGTGGCTGAGCTTTCTCTAGGAGCCCTGGAAGCACAGGGGACTGTGGCTCACTCCAAGACTGAAGCTGTTTACAAGGTCTCAAGGTGTGCTCTGACCTTTGTTATGGCCCATGTGGCTTCTTGACCATTATGTTATGATAGCCAGATATGCCCAGGTAACCCAGTGCTGGTTTGCTGGCCTCACTGCAGTGCCTTACCAGAAGGGAAACTGGGGTTTGACATCATCTGGTGTCCACTGCTGCTTTCTGGCAGAGCCATGGTGTGGAGGAGCACGTGAGTGTGTTGGCTGCTGTGCTCTTGTGTTGGCTTACTGTAAAAATTTGCACTTCTCAGTCACTTAGCAGGGGCGGTGGGAGGACTTGAAGCTTAACCAGTCCCCTGGTTATTTGCTGAAGACAATGTGATACTGGTGTTGAGGTCATCCTGGCACAGTGGGGAATTATTGTTAGCTTGAGTTGTGCAGAGAAGTCCCTCTGCAGTTAACATTAAAAAGACATGCTGAGAGCGAGCATTGAAATTCCATCCTGAAAAAAATCCAGAAAACAGAGGATCAGCAGAGAAGGAATCAGAAAAGTCACCAGAGCAAAATCTTACCTGGTGCAAAAAAAGTGTGACAATTCTGCAGAAGCATGCTAATGTGGAAAACTTAAAGGAAGTGAAAGAGGTAAAGCGTACAATTCACACAGATATAAAACACTTGAACTCTGAATATGTAATCACTCATTCCTACACAAATGTGTTTAAAGAATCAGTTTTCTATTCAGTGGAAGTCTTAGTAGTTACCAGCATTTCTAGAAAATACAGGAAACCCTGTGGAAGAAGAAGAGAAAGGAATAGATGCTTTTTTCCTATTCTTGGAGTTTCTCCTATTCTAGGTACTGGATTTACTCCATTTGGATCCTACCAAGCTGGAGGCTGTTCTTCCTCCATAGCATCGTTGAACAGCAGCAGAAAAGGCAACTTCAGATCGGTCATAGCAATGAGCAAAACACTCACTGGTGTCAAAATTCCCACAGAAAGAATTGTGACGAATGGAAAAGAGAGGATAGAAACTGGTTTTAACCATTTACATTCTCAACAGTAATTGGAAAGAGGCACCTGCTATAATTGGGTAAAAAGCTATTGGAAACTTTTTTTTTCTTTAAGAATTACTGTAACTTTGTACTCCCCTGAGGGATTAGTAGTTGTATACATCTTGGGATATTTTTTTTAAATGCCACTTTCAGCTAATCTTTGGCTATGTTGTGGTTTGTCCATGTATTTTGTATTTATAAACTTTGTCAAACTTTAAGAGAGGTCAGTCTTGACAAATTCCTGCTGACCTCTAATAGAGGTCTTTTTTTCATGTTGCATTGTAATCAAGGATGGGATCTCTGATATTTCCAAGACAAGAGAAGGGAGTGGAGAGATGTGGATTCTTTCTCTTCCATTTTGACTTGAAAAATTATTTTGATGGAGTTTTCAAGCTTTTGTCAAGGTTTTGAGATGGGAAAGAAATCCAAAGCCTACAGGATTTCTAACCTAAACAGGTCAGAAAGTCAAGGTCTGAGAGGAAAAAAGAAAAATCCCACCATGTCTGTGATTTACAAGAGGTATTTTAAGCAGGAAAGTGTAGGGGTTGTTGAGACCTAAGCTGGCAAGTTGCTGCTTTTCTTGTCTTCCCTTGAAAGTAGAGGAAGAGAAATTTTCACCTCAGTGTCAGGCTCCAGTTAGGCTCTTTCAAAATTTCTGATTGCAAGACTCTTTTCCCTTTTTTCCCCCACAGGATGCATGGGAAGGGTGGCCTTTTAAAGAAGGCACCTGAAGTTATTAGCAGATATTCAGTAGTTCAAACTTGCATATTGCTGTCAATAGTAATAGTTGCTTTGGAAATGCACTTCATAAGCTGCATTCTTAGGAGTACCCTTCCCTTAATGGCTGATAATTAGGTATTCTTCACTTGTACCTATTAATTAGAACAAGGTTTACAAGGAGGGAATTTTGAAATTAGGCTCATTTGGATTTTGTGCTTGACTAAATAGTATTTATGCCTTAGTCAGCACAGGTGAGCACTTGAAAAGCAGACAGCAAGCAGAATTTAGCAGCTGTGAGCATGGTTTCAGGAAAATCAAGGCTACTGTTTTTCTCACTGATCCTCTATAGTAGTATTCCATTTGTTGCATGACTGTTCTCATCTGTTAGATTTGTATATTTGTCTTTATCAACTCTTTAATTCTTCTTATAGGAAATTGATGGCAAATCATTACTGTTGATGACAAGAAATGATGTACTGACTGGACTTTCATTAAAACTGGGGCCTGCGCTGAAAATCTATGAATATCACGTAAAACCTCTACAGACACAACATCTAAAGAACAACTCTTTATAGCTAATTGTCTAATTGGGGTCATGCTGTGCCTCAAAGGAAAAATAAGCAATTTGGTTTCATGTGATGGAACTTTGTAAAGAGAGAATATATCTATTAAGAGTTTAAACCAAATTAGAATATATATCCTATTGGATAGAGTTGGCAATATACTATATACTGAGTCTGAACTGAGAGAGGTGGTGTGTATTTTTTACATAGTACATAATGATTTTCTCTTTTAGGAAGTGTCAATGAGCATGTTGAGATAGCTACATCACTGTATCCAGAACAAAAGGGAGGTATGTCATTCTCATTTTTGAGCCAGACATGTTCTTGATTTCATTAATTAAGATACCAAAAAATTAAACAAAAACAACCCCAAAGTTTACATGCATCTTTAGAGAGAGGAACCAATTAAAGTATGTTTTGGTTTACACTAAAGACCTACTAAAATTTTTACTACTTATAATTTCAGGATGGGACTGACACTTGCCAAGTCACCCTTTTTTGCAGAGGGTCCTATTTTGACCTTATTAAGGTTTACTCGTGGTATGCTGCAATGTTTAAAGCTGTACATAGAACTAACATAACTCCTTCGATAGCAGAAGGTGTTGCTGACAGGTGAAACTGGGTTGTGTATTTTTTGCTGTCCTTTAAATTTTCAGCTATTCACCTGTTTTTAATAGTAGTCCTATGTAAAATATAGTTAGTTTTTAAAGGTTTGTGTTGCTTTGCAAACAAAAAAGCTTCATTTTATTCCTTTTTTAATTTATGATTGTTTTCTAACATTATGCAGAAATTTGTAAAAAGTAAAATTCTGCACATTTTTAATATTGTCTGTCTTTGGTGTTGTAATGATTGTTTTTTTAAATGCTTTACTTAACATTTTGAATACTTGTTTTAATAACTGAAAGAAGCTGTCTTGTCACCATACATCTCTGTTAAAAGAGAGTCATGTTCAATCCGTTTGTACTGGTTCCCTATTTGATAGGTTGCTTGCTATATCCCAATAAAACATTGCTTATGTTTGGATTCAGTTTACTTTACAGATCTTTTACTTTCTCTGTTGTGGTATACTGGAGCTCCTTTTCTCCATTTTCCTATTAAAAAGGTACCAAAACCTACTTAATATTCTATGTTCTTGTGATTACTTTTAACATCACCTACCATAATATTTAAAGGTTTAATTAGTTTTGCTCTTTCTTCTCTGGTGTTACATACTGCTGCAGGAGCAGCCCTGGCCACAGTTCACCAGTAACATCTGTGTTTCCCTTACCCCTGTCTGGAGCTGTCACTGGTGTGGAGCCGCTGGCCCTGGTACCCAGGGTGGGTCAGTTTATCCCAGAATGTCTGGGAGACAGCCCAGGGATGGTGCTGAGCCCTGTCTGGGCTCACCATCATCTCTGGCCCAGACAGCTTTGTCATGACTCCTGAAATGCGGAATGTGGGGTTGCATCAGTGATGCTGAGCAAAGGAACGAGGGAGTAGGAAATAAGCATGAGAGTGTGGTGAAAGTGGAAATGGTGTGGGAGGAAATGGTGAGGGGGTGCAGCTGGGAAG
The DNA here is from genome assembly GCF_001522545.3 of Parus major. Classification (NCBI taxonomy): domain Eukaryota; kingdom Metazoa; phylum Chordata; class Aves; order Passeriformes; family Paridae; genus Parus; species Parus major. Next base: position 17,223,896 of record NC_031777.1, on the reverse strand, counting down.
GGAGAAGGGTGCTGCTTTCTGCCAAGTGGGGACAGGATTCAGGGAGAAGGAGAAACTCCTGCAATCTGCTGTGTGGGTAGTGGCCCTGTCTTCACTTAGACTTGGGCAAGTGTGAGGTGGCTGTTCATGCTTGTGGTTACTGGTGTTAAAGGGAGAGAAGGGACAAAGCCATGGTGATAGCTATGCCATAGGTAAAGCTTATGGTATATGCTATATTACATAAATATATACAGCAGCATGCTTTCTTGGATTCTTCCTAACCTTTACATGGTAAAATGTATTTACTTGGAATTTGGGACAATAGCACAGAGATGTATTCATCATTTCTTTGTCTGTCCCTTGTACTGAGCTTACTTCAGGTATTGGTCTGTTAGCAGCAGGTTTGTAAGTCATGGTCTGAATTCTGTTTATGATTTTATTTATAGTTTGGTCATGTCCAGAGATACCTGCTGGGAGTAAGGCTCTGCTGGAAGACTAGATTCAAATAGAGATCATCAACCCTGCCTTGGGGAATTTTGAGCTATAGTCTGTATCTGGCTAATTTTGGATTGCCATTTAAAAATTATACATGAAACTCTTAAATATTTTAATATAGAATTATGTATGTTTATGAAAAGGATCATGAAAGCAGTGTGGACATGCTAACCAGCACTGTATTTGTAGAATTATTTTGGATGAGAATACATAGTGCTGTGTTAGTGAAGGATTAAATGAATATTCTTTCTCCATTTGCATGCTTGGTGTGGGATTTCCATTTTGTGGTCCTATGGAAGACAGAATTTGAAGTAAAACATACTTATTCCAAGAGGGGGTAAAAATCTCCACTGTGCAGACATGAGAGTGCATTGATGAACACTGAAAAAAATTCTTTCTTTTAATATGTTTAATGAGAAAATGAATTGCATTTAGAAACATCCAGATCTTATTTCCCTTTTGCTCAGCACCACTGAGTCATATATGGCCTAACAGAAATGTCATTGCAAGTGCAAAAGGGAATTTGGAAAATATTGGTCAAAACTGTGACAATTTTTTTACTGTCTCTGATTTTTATTGTAGTTTCCTTCTGTTCTCTGGGCTTTCTAATTCTGCTGTTCTCTTTGTGCAATTGACCGTTCTGGTTTTGTCTCTTACATTCGCTTTGCTGTTTCTGGGAGAACAAAAAAATCTTTTTAAGAGACTGAAGGGTTTAAAAGAGGAAGTCAAAGCCAGTTTATTTTTAGCTACCATTCCTCTTGCAGAAAACACAGCTGCTGTTGAGGAAGCAACTGATAGGCATTACTGGATACCATGTCAGTACAGCAGCTATGAGTCGCAGAGCTATGCAGGAATCCAATTTAAATCATGCCCTTATATGTGCCTGCAGCTGGGAGAGTCCCTCTTCCTTAAAAGCCCTGCCTGTGCCCTGGGTGATGGTTAAGCTGCCAGCATCTGACTGCTCAGCTGATACAGTGGGTGAGTGTGATGATGGTCTTGGCTTTCACACTGAATCACAATTGAGAGTGCCCTTCTCCTGCGGGCAGCTTTAAGGAATAAATCAGTGCTGAGCTCCCCTGCCCTGCTGTTGGTCAGCACAAAACCAGTCATGCTGCAGCCTAGGTCTTCCCTGTCCTCCCTCTCAATATTAGAAATGCATATCTATCAGAATCTTTCATACACTTCTAAAATTATTTCAAAGCATTACAATGTGTGTGTTCTGGTATGATGGGTGTGAAATATATTAGAATTGTTCATCAGCTCTGGTCACTCTCCTCTCAAGCTATGGATACACAACATGTTCTCTTTGCATGCAAAGAGAGCCAAGTAGCACACAAAGCACATGTAAGGCATCTGTCAGCAAAGTATGGGATCTGTGGCAGTACCTGTCCACCAGGATCACTTTCTCAACCCTGAAAAAATTGTTCTGACTACTTTCTGCTTTCTCCCATCCCTGCATGCCATTGTTCCCAGTTTGTTCTAATATGCTGCACTTAATCTGTTTGTAGAAGATTTTTTGCCCATATAATTATAAGACAAGATTCATCAGCTGTAACAAAGGGAGTAGGCCCCCATGCATTGCTCCTGGTTAAAAATGGCCCTGGCAAAATACCTCGTTGGGCTGTCACTCGTGGATTAATTGCTAAATAAACTCTTCCTTATTTTCCCTGTTTTTCCCAGCATTCTTAAATTCTACCAAATCCATTCACTCTTCTTCTTTTTAAAAATCAGCATTCGGTTGATCTTTTGTCTTCAACAATCCTCTTTCCACCATCCCACTTAAGTTACAGTGACAGTTATTTTAAAATCAGAGGGTCTTATTTTCTGTGAGTTTGGGAGAAGCTGCAGATTTATTTCTCATTTTTTAAATGACAATATTATACAAAATTTAAAGGCTGAGTCTGAGTAGGACCAGAAAAAGTATTAATTTACTTTGTCTTCATTTTGGTTTTTTACTTCCAAGTCAGAAGAGCAGTTCCTTCTCTTCTAGTAGTGGCTTTTGGCCCAAAAGTCATGTGGGAAATAAAATTACTGTAAATGTGCATGTGGAGGGTGTGACAGCTGCTGGCTCATAAGCAGCAGGGGCGAGAGGAGCACTGCAGAGGAGGGTCTGCTCTACTTTCTCCTCCACCTTGGGCAATTTACACAGGCAATGGATTGGTTTCTTCATCAAACAAGAGGACTTGGTGTTTGGAGATGTCATCTGAGAGACCTCACTCATGTCTCATTGCATCACCTCTGTGTTGCTCAGTTTGGACATCAGTTTCCCCAGGGGGAGTGCTGAGGACAGTGGCTGTCATTAGCTCACTGGCAGGGGCCACCTACATTGGAAGAATGGGCAGATTGATTTAATAAATAGCTTTCATTCCTACTGGGAAAGTCTGTCTTCTTCTTAATAATGTAGCATGGTCATTAAATTACTTTTTGCTTAGCCCCTATAATTAGGGAGTTAATTTAGTGATGTTCATTTGGATCTTCAATGTGTGTTCAATTCCCAGAATAACATTGGTTGGTAGTTGCTAAAAATTTGGAGAATGCAACTTCAGGCACCTGGAGAGCCCAAGGGGAGCACCTTGAAGCCTGTAAGTGGTTCTTGGTCTCCATGTGAGTTTCATTGCTGCTGAAGGCTGCTGGTGAGTACTGGAGACCACTGTTGTATTTATATGCTGCACTCACGAGCATCCTTGCTGAAGGAGCAGTCAGCAGTTACAACTGCTGTATCATCAGCTGATCTGCTGATAAGGCAGCAGCAAATGTCTTGGCATTGGCAGACTTGCATTCATCTCAGGATATTCTCTTCCCCTTTTTGGATGATTGCTATAATCCAGCTGCCCCTCTACAGAGTACACTCTTTGATACTTACTATATTGAGGATGCCTCTGATTTTAGCAGCTAAATTTTACCAGAAAAGGGAGGGAAGGCTCATCATTTGCACTGATCTTTTGGATTCAAGAGTAACATTGCTTTGTCTTGTCCTAGTGGATGGTGGAAAGAGGAAGGAAGTCAAAGTAAGGAACTTGTGGCTGAGTTTGTTCACAAGCTGGTGTTCAAACTGTGGGAACAGAAGTGTGGAAATGGGTGTGTGCCTGGTTTCACCAGGATGCTGGTTTCACAAGGACACTCTTCAAATTCCCTCCTCCCTTCTGCATAAATAACACATGCCAGTTTGCCTGGGCTTTCCTACCTGGAAATATGTGTGTCTAGAGGATTTGAAACGTTGCAGGAGTAAGAGGCCATTAAAACTTGAACTCTTGTCTTTCTCAGTCTAATGTAATGTTGAAATTCATTCCTAATGCCACACTTGAGAAGTGGCAGAAGCGCTCCACAGTACTCAGGCACTCCGGTGTCTGTTGTATTTCCCTCTGAATCAAAGGTTTCTCTACCCTCTCATTTATCTAATTTTGAGTATTGTTTGGGTTTGTTTTTTTTGTTTTAGCAACAGCTAACCCCAGATTGTGTTTTTTGTGATGTGATCACCATAGATTAGTCATACATCAGTTGATCTAATAAGTGACATTTATACATTTATTTTATGCACATATATGTGTATATGTGCATGCATGCACTCAGGTACATGTGTGTGTCTCAGTCTGCTATGAATGGTGAAGCTCTCAGAAAATATTTCATAATATAGCTGATGTGAGTTGACATTTTTGATCCACTAACTGGAAACATTTTATATGTTTCATTTATAGATACAGCTGTGCACTTTCCAGGAGGGATATGGTTGGTTTCTGTATGTATAAAAATAGTGGAATTCTAAATTCAGAAGTATTTATTTTGAGGTTTTTAGCCAGAAACAGTTTTTTGGTCACTTTAAGTTGCTCACCTCAACTTAGAGTCAGGATTAAGTATTCTTGATAAAAGTAAGGTTAAATTAAGAAAGGAAAAAGACAACTCTGAGGAAGGAAAAAAAAAGTATCTGTAATAGTTAATAAAAACTGGCAGGTTTAAATGTCTATTGGAAAGCAGATAGAAATATATATAGAATAATACAGTCAGGGAAGACAGATGACTTGTGCCGACCCTGACAGTGACATCTGCTCTCATCAGTTTTAGGTACCGATGGCTGATGAGTTTAGCTCGTACATTTTATCTGTGTGACATTGGTTGTGTGTGGAGCATGATGAGCAGCAGAGGCAGGGACTGTCCTGGGCACTTAGCAGAATTCAACAGAAAGAGGATGGGAAAGAATCAAAGACTGAAAAGATAATATGTTTGTGTGCTTGAAATACTCTGCTTCTTGTTAGGAGACTTCAGCCCCTATGAACTACTGGGATGTAGTCTGGGACCAGCAAGGTTCATGTTATCAGCAAGAAGTTGTATTTTAAACAGCAATTTTACAATCTGCTAGCTGCTCATTTTCATCAAGTGTGATGTTGTCAGCAAAGCACCGCAGCTGCTTCTGAGTAGAGCGCAGTAAGCACCTTGAATAGCTCCTTAGGACAGGAACTCAAAAAAACATCTGTCTCAATGAAATTAATGTGAGTCCATCGTGGAGACTGAATCCAATGAAACCAATGGGAATTTGGTCAGATTTCAGGCCCAAGTGAGTCTGGCTAACTCACATTTTCAAGAATGATTTATGCCACTGTTATATTAATCTTGTTGCCATATGGGAAATTTGGGCTGCTTCCGATTGCCTAAGTACTTTCTTTAGAAGCAATCTGCCCACGTAAGTGACTCAGGTTTGCAGTGCTGGATGGAGCTGCACTGAGATGCTCTGAAGACAGTGAATGTCTGTGTGTCTGTGGAGGTTTGAACAAACCACATTGAACAAGTGTATGTGTATGCTTGTTGCCACAGGAAAGGCTCAAGTAAACAGCTGCTCACTCCTTTGTGTCCTCATTCTGCCATGGAGATTAGTCCATCACTCCCTTGCGGGGCCGCAAATGAAGCACAAAGAGTAAATAAAGAAACCTTGTGCCTAATGCAATAGATTTCTTATAAGGTAAAAAGGAAGTTGGTTGTGCAGATCTGTCTTGTTTCAGAAAGAAGTAAATGCTGAAATGTTCACTAAGATCCTTTTTCATCTCTTGGTAGTGAAGTGTCATTTGGCAGAAGGTTGGTCACTTTTTGAGGTGAAATTGGATGAATTAAAATAATTATTTTACTTACAATGTTCACATTTATATGTAAGTAGTAAATACTCAAAAGCTAGTTTGTTTTTTGATGTTGCTCTTTATTTGCCTTTAAAAGATACTTTAATAAATTAAAAGCATGTAGTAGAAGTGACAGAAGTAGCAAGACATAAGCCCGCAAGTACATTACAACACAATCTAAGAAGGTAAGCAAGAACGTCCCCAGGAAAAGCTGGAAGTATTGTAAATAAAGCTTTCAGAATTGGCTGGTGACCAGAGAACATCATAGCTGGTACAGCATCACTCCATGGTGTCATTTTCCCTGTTGTTCAGGAGATAACTCGGGCTGGTGGACTCTTCTGCCCTTGCATCTGTTATGCCCTGCTCATCAAGGCAAGTTTCTATCTTGCAAAACACCTCAAAAGGTCACACAGAGAAGGACATCTCCCCCATTTTTGGTGCCTATGAATTTAATGATTGTACCCAGAGCAGTGCTGCACGTCTGCCAAACTCAGGAGGCACAAAGGCAACTTAACTGCAGTTTTTAGGAGTTACTTTTGGCACTTCCCATTCAATTTGTACTCTGTCACATGGAGTCTGTGAAAATGACACTTGGAGAAAATGAGAGCAAGGGTTAGAAGCTGTTGGAAGCTGAGCAGGATTCCTGTTGCAAATGTGGTAGCCACAGTTTGTGAGATGAGAATTATTGACTGTATTGTTTTCTCTCAATGTTCAAAGCTATTGCCTGGGGTAACAAAGTAAAATATGCATTATCTGTCTGTCTAATTTTCTCCCTACCCCTCCCAAATGTAAAAGGGCTATGTAGGTTGACTCCTGCCTGCTCAGAAGTCCTGGTAAGACTAAAGACTAAAGAAAACTGTTTAATTAAACCTACAGAGATAGCCCAAACCCTCATATCACCTCAGTGATTAATGTAAAAGCACTGTAGTAACTATAGTCTGATGAGTAGCAGCAGCAGTCATGCAGTCAGAATATGTGCAGAGAAAGTAGTCAATAGCTCTAACTATTCACACCACAAAGGAGATATGAGAGATGCTTTTTCTTTTTTCTTTTTCTCATTTCCAGTGCAAAGAAATCCTGATTCTGGCTGATTTCCTGTCACTGGGTGAAAACCTCAGCTCTGTAGATCAGTGTGGCATCAAGGGGTCATGACAGCTTATGTCAATGAAACAGCAGGTCTCATGCCTGTATTTTCATTTTACTGAAGAAATATTAATAAAGATAATATGATGATTTCTTGATTTTACATGTCAAAAACATGTTACAAATATCAAATTGATTATTTCATTAAAAGGTCTGGGAATAGGTAGTTTAAAAATTAGTTTACTATAATGTTTCCAGCTGGGATTTTCCAAAGAGCTTAGGGCACTTCAGTCTGCAAATTACACTGGAATTCAGGGGCAGACTTTGATTTCTGATTTCATGAGGGTCCTTCATAAATCCCATGTTCAGGAGTATTTTTCCATGCAGGGAAAAGTAGTCAGCAATGGAAGAGGCCAATAAGGAGTAAACATTGATAGGAAAGCCATGCTACTAAGTTTATCAGGAAGGCTGAATATAGCCAAGAAGTTTAGTTGCCCTGGGCAGCTGCCAGTCCAAACTGACATTTCCTCTCATCTCTCAGCATGTGGGCTTGTACTTCAAAAAACTTCTTCCTGCCAAGTGTGCAAGCACAGGAGCCATAAGGAGCTTCCACTGGAACCAAAACCTGAGGGGCATAAGCACAAACACAAAGGTTATGTTTGAGATGGGGATGTGCCAGCAGAAAATGCAGCTATTCACCTCCTTATAAAATCATGCCCAGACTCTTTCCCTCTCTTACGAACATCAGTGGTAGATGCTGACATTATCACAAGTAAAAGTGGATCTGTAATGTCCACATGAAGGAGGGAAAGGATGGCAGAGCCCAGTAGCAGAATCACAAGACTTTGGAGGGAGACTAGAGCATAAACAGACTATAGACCATTGATGTCAAACGGAGTAACTCAATTTTTCTCTTTCATATGAGAGTAATAGACTTTCAGCTGGACCTTGCTGTGCTAGAGCAGCTGTGGAGGGAGGAGCTAATGCATCTCACCCCCTACCTCATGCCCTCTGCCTGATCCCAGGCTTGTACCTCATCCACTGTTAGACCAATCTGGGATGCCACAGTGTATTCTGCTTGGGTAAAATGCACAGGTTAACATTATAATTGAGAGTAAAATTCAGTGGAGATAACAGGAATAATTTTTCAGAGACAGTCTCTGTTGCAGATCCTTTTGATGTCCAGAGTATTCCACTTGACCTTTAGCTTTTACCAATAACACAAGAAGAAAATTATTTATCCTCCTTTTGCAATCAGTGTAAGTCTTTTTTAGAGGTAATGTGGAGCTTTTCTTGGGACAGGGGAAGAAAGCTTGCTCACTTTAACTCTGTTTTATGTAGAACTGCTGCTATGCTTTGAGGCTGAGTATTTCTAAAGAGGGCAGTCAACTTGTATTTGAAACAGTTACTTACTTCTTTGTCATTGGTCAAGCCTAGATTCTTCATGTCTACAACATTATAAAAAGTGTTGTTCAAGACGACTTCTATGACCTGTACCTGAAACCATGAAAATGGATGAGACAATGAATTAGGGCCCCTTTTCGGTCAACAGCCTGGCAGGCTTTTCACTCTGTGTAAAAAAGAACAATGTCACCCCACCCTCCCCCAGTACAGTTGATCAAATGCAATCTAGTGAACATGTGTAGCACACCTTTCACTTTTATTCAAGGGCTGCCAAGAACTGAGTGATGTTCTCACACCTTGTGTTCCCAGCTGGGGAGTTTCCAGTCTTAGAACTGACAGAGGAAATAAGTCTCATGTTGGTCTTCTCAGTGGTGCAATTAACATTCACTATTGTTGAAGTAAAACATCATTAGGAGGAAAGAAGATACCTGTGACACTCTGGAAAGGACAAGCATCTGGATACAGTTGACAGTTTTCTGGTAAGAGGGTGAATATTCCCCACAGTCAGGTGGTCCAGCAAAGGCTTCAAGGATACATTCACGGATTTTCTTCCTAGAGGTAACACAGGTTCTTAAAAAAATTTGTATCAGCTGTCTCTACTTCAATCTGTTATGCTCTGCTGTGGGGTGGGGTTTTTTTGTATATTTTGTATGTCTTTTTTGACAAATAAATAGCTCATGGGATTTTGTGGAAGAACAATTTGTCCTATCACCCAAATTCTGTTTCCTCTCCCCACCCCCACCAGATATATAATTCACAAATAGGTTTTGTTAAAACTATTTAACAAATTAGTTACATTATTCTCCTAAAGTATACTGAACACTGAACTGTTCTTCTGAATCCTGTCCAATGATCTACCCTGAGAGAGAGAAGTACCCCTAAGACATGCTTCTCACCCCTTGTAACAAGAGCTTAGTGCTGCCACTGAGACCTGTGAGTGGCTGGTGCACAACACCTGTGGATCTGGCCCTTACACCTTCTGTATTGTATAGAGGGACTTTTTGAGTATAGATTGGGAAATTAGTATTACTTGATATAACATATACCATATGCAGTCAAAGTCAAAATCCTTGCATTCGCCATATGACCATTTGCAGAAGAGCTCTCCACACAGAATCCTGTCATGCCTTTCAGGAAGTGTGGTGTGTTCATCCTTACAGAAGCCTTCAAATCCAGACTGCGTTGTCTTCATAAGTTTCAGGTCCTTAATTCCAGCAAAGACAACCAGAGGACCTGTGATTGAAAATTAGAAGAAAATATGAGCTTCTTTTCATGCAAAGAAAGAAACCTTTGGGTGCATACTTGCATTGATGGCTCCAGAGCCAGAAAGCAGACAATGGCTTTCTGCACACTGATATTGGCAGAAAGGTAAGAAACAAGACAGAAACTACTGAAGTCAGGCTCAGTCTAGAAAACAGAGAATCCTGTCAAGGGATCTGCAGTTAAGGAAAACTGAGGATAGACTTTTTTATCTCACTTGCTTGGAACTGTGGCATGCATTGGGTTGGCTTGTGCTGATGTCAATTTAGGAATGCCTTTAAAGGGAAATTAAATAGGCTACCACGCAGCAAGAGGTCTGGTGCCTTTTCCAAGAACACAGACAAACATAAAAATTCTCTGTATAAAGACAGAGTCTTGGTCAGTAATTTGCCTTAGATACCCATCCTGTTGGAAGTTTTGCATCTCTGAGAATCAGAGCCAGAGCCAATGCAAATCCCTGCAGTTCAGCTAATGAGCAGGAACTGGCACTGATACAGATGCCACCAACAGTGGCTTTGCTCTTAGCCACTATTTATAAAACAAGCTGTTGAGGATCACTGCTGCATGGGTGAATCATTGTCTTCTAAAGACCAAGTAGTTGTGACCTGAACTTTTTCTTCTTACACACCTTTTGAATGGCAGCTATTTCAATTTCAAGCAGTCACTTAGAGCACACCAAGATGGTAACTGAAAATTTCACTGACCAGAACTGCCAAAAATTCAGAAAATAGAAACTTCATGGCATGCAGATAGCCAGTGGCTGAAGCCCAAGCTGCTGGTTTTGTGCTGCTGTTGGTGCTCACACTAGCTAGTGCAAAATTTATCCTTGAATATGTCAAGTGCATTGTAATCCTGCCTTGGATTTGGAAGACTGACAAGTTTTGTCTTTAAATGATGTCTTTGAAGGAATTTGTGCTTTTAATAATTCCACCCTGGTAGTAATTTCTAAATTGCATGCTTGTTTAGAGGTTTAGATGTTTTTAAAATGCTCTGTGACTGGATATTATTGAAACTACATCTTATCTATTTCCTTTCTTGTTTACATTAATTTTTGTTTTTGAATTAATCTAAGGAGGTATATATATCACTTTGCCTATGTCCCCCTGTTATTTACTAAAGCTTTAAAAAGATCAAAAGAAGAGACTGACCTTGGACAGGATATTCTGGGGTTTGTACAGATCTTGGGTAATTCATCACTTGGGTATAAGACTGTGACACACAGGTATTAATGTAATGCAGATACTATCAGTGAACCTGGAGAGATATTTGTCTTATATTCAAATACTTTGCCTTGTTTGAAAGAGCTCCTTGTAACAAAAGATTGACTGAAAGGCTGGCTGGCTGTGCAGCAATCAACCTGAAACTCACTCCAAAGGATACAGCACCCAGGGAGAGTTTCCAAGGTGAACAGCTCAAGCTGTGCTTTCAGGAGGCTGTGTGATCGTGCTGTCTTCAGTTGACAAATTTTGATTCTGTTAAGTTACTTATGATGTTTTGAGTTTCCAAAAAACTTGGAGCCTTTTATCAGCTGATATAATTGCAAAAAATAATTCTATTAAACCTCGCTAGGGTTTTGTTTTTTTTCATGGTAAGAAAATTGTTAAAAGATAGGATTAACTGAAATGAACTCCCATGTCTGGCTGATAGGTGCATAGGAGGATGCTAAATATAGAGAATATTCTCTTTGAAGAAAAATAAAAGTGATTTGAAAATCTTCACTTTGGTTATTGTTCACCTAGGCAGGGAATTCTAAAGAAACAACTAAAGGGCTGCATGAAAGGAAAGGTGGTTTGTTCAGTAAGCCATAAAGGCTTTCTGTTTGTGTAGAATCTAAGGTTGCAGAATTGCATGTTAAATTTTTATGATGATGAAAAATTTAATAAAATCTACATTAAGAGCAGTAGCTTTTCAAAAAATATAGACTCTTTTTGGTTTTTTGGTTTGCTTTTTTTTTTAATTCATGTGTCTTAACGTTTTCCAGAAAACACAATCAATACTACTGAGGCTGCCAAAAGTACAACAATATTACTAGAAACATTAAAAAAGATGTGGCCAAGAAGCACTGGAGACTTGTGCAGGCTTTCTCTGTTCTTTCATCAGGAACACAGGGACAGTGCTCAAATGCACCTTTTGAAACTTGTGTCCTGTCTGCAACTGGTCTTGCCACTGGTTCTGGGCAGGATGGGAAATAGTTCCAGGTTACATTAATGTGTTATAGGTAGGTACTGAACTAAAGCCTAAACCCTCTAAAGCCATTGTGTGAAATGAAATAGTGGGCTCAGCTTGGTCCCCAGTAATCCAGGAGATGTATTAAACAAAACACCATCACAGTGAGACTGAACTTAGGCTTTTGTTCCGAGCTACAGCAAGTAGAGATAAGTTTTTCACTCCCTTTGGAATGCCAATTCATGGACAGACAGCTGAGCTTGAAAGCCTGTCTTTTAAATATCACAAAACTCTCTGCCAAGCCAAATACTGCTTTGTTTATGCATGGTGTGCAAAAGTAGTAAGCACAATGAAGTATTCTCATGTGAAAAATGGTTCACATATAGACCTGCATGCTCACAGTGTTCAAGCTAGTCTGGCTTGCAGCAATGAAATTGCTTTCTTAGAAATAAAATGAGGGCCTGTTGACAGGGGTTTGAAAATTACTGCAAACCAGGTGATTGGCCTGCAGCAGTGTGGTAGCAGGTAGGGATCAGAGGAGACTGCAGGTTATAGTACAAGATAGAAAAGTAAGCAGCCTGTTCTCAGAAGGCTGTTAAATCCTGTGGTAAAATGTAACAGTCCTGCTGGATGTACTGTTGTAACCATTCCATGTTTGGGATATATTTATACAAATATACAAATATATACAAATATTATACAAATACATATACAAATGGGAGCTACATTAGCTCTTCAGCCACATCTCAGAGATCAAGAACATCAAAATTACACTATAAAAATATTCTTTGGTTTAGACCTCTGGAGCAGTTTGGCTGTGCCCTAAGCCCTGTAACACCCATAGCTATCTCTAAAGCCATCTTCACCTCTCATTGGCAGAAATATTTACAGAGAATTCTTTTCTCACCATTCCGGCACTGCTCAGCTTCACAGAAGCGGATCCCATCAGGAACACATATGAATGAGTGGATGTGGGGAACTCCATCCTGCAATTTAGAGCAGACATGTAAGTAAAAGTACCATAAATATTATGTTAATTTGAAAACAGGAGCTAAGAGAGCGAGGAATGACTACAGTATAAACAAATGTAATGTATTAGTGTTTTAGATACCTCATGCAGACGTTGCCATGGTACTTCTTGAACGTAGGTTTTGACGTAGGCCACTTGGCAAAATGTTGTCATGAAGTGATTGCAGATATCTATAGCAAATTGTTCTAAACTTGGGATCTAAAGCAGCAAACAGTATTGTTAGAAAGAAGCGATTACCTCATGTACAAAAGTAGATTTTTCTGGCTGTTGTAAGTATTTGGGAAGAATCAGTGCAGTTAAAAACACATTTCTCTTATTCCTAGCTTGGCTCACTATGCCCAGTCATTTGACCAGCTTGCAGCATATGCTGCAAATAGCAGCTACAGTTGTGTCAAAAATCTCCCATTCTGTGGTACAGTGAGCTGTAGTCCTTGGACTGAGAGAAACTGCTGCAGGAGTCTTATGCTTTGAGGATATAATGCTGAAATAATAATTTATCGTGATTATTCTGATTGATACGGTGATATTCTAATTAAATTTTACAGGGTAAAGATGGGATTTCGTTATGGAGAAATTTAGTGCTTCAGATTGTCATTACGATGCATGCAATTGATGGCAGTAAGAGCACAGAAGAATTAAGAGGAGTCTCATACTTTGAGACCTTCTGTTTAAAAATACTCTATAGGAATAATGCAAGATTATGGGCTATTAAATTATTTATTAAAAAAAAAAAGAGATTGCTTTTATATGACAAATCCACAAAAAACAGTACTAGCTCCTGAGAAAAAAAGACTCTTGAAAACTAAGAAAGTGTGCATTGGACAAGCAGTGGAGGAGGAAAACTCTCCCAAATCATTGAAAATTAATTTGGTACTGATCTCATATGCCAATTGAAAATAAAAAGTTACTATTAGAAATACTTGCAAATGAAATTGTAAGAAACAGTAAGGCTAGTTAAAAAATAAAAAAAATACCCCATTTTTTTTGGCCAACACAAGGACAATATTCTTTATGGTGTCTGTAGGTATCACAAGAGAATTGTTCCCTTCCAGGTACTCCTGAGGAGAAGTCAGCCGGAGATGTGCACACACTTCCACTTCTTTAACGAAATGCTTCTTTCCCTCTCTATGAAGGCGAAGGAACTTAATTGTATTCTTGCCATATTCACAGTTGAGAACTTCAAGGTCCTTGATCTGCAAAGAAAACATGTGGCAGTTGTGAAGAAATGCAGTGGAAGCCTGATTTATGCTGTCATGAAACAATGTCAGTGAACATAAACAATGCTTATGGCCTTTATTTTTGTAGTTACCTGTGATAATGAGAATACTTTCATTATAAATTGCAGAGTCCTGACGGGGAAAAAAATGCTTTAGGAGCCTTTTATTATATTAGTAGCAGCTGTGATAAAATTTTAAAATTTTCTGGGGCACAGATTATAGAACAGGAGTCACAGTGAACTAGTCTCTCATTTGTCTTCTGTGAATTAGTCCTGACTATATAGTCCTTCATATAGACCTCAGACCTTCGCTGAGTCTCTTCTCTAGGATCATTGGTTTTTTTTGCATTAAGCCAAATTATAAAGTTTTACCCTGCTTCTGTCAAACACACCCCATTTACACATCTCTTACAGTGTTGGAGAGGCTGTACTAGCAAGGCGACAAAATTCAGCAAAGGTTGTGTGGATTTCTGTTGTGCTAAAATATCCAGAGCTCATTGCACTAGGCTTTCCATGAGGCTGAAATATCCCATACTCCATATCAACAACTTCTAATGGAAGTCAGCCCCTTTTCATAGACATAATGAGAAGGGAGAAAGAGCATTTGCCACACCAAAATATAAATTGAAACTTTTTATGTGTGAGTTGCTATAAGATTATCAGATATCAAATTGCTCAATTCAGACATGTTTGTTCCTAAGAGAAAAGCTAATGCACTTTAAAAATAGCTGAAAATAACATTAGCTAGTTGTAAGTAAATTTTTTTGGTTCAGAAATCAGAGCGTTTCTCCGGCTCAGTTCCTATGGGCTCAATCCCCAGGGGTGACTGAAGGTCCCCAGCGCTGGCCTGGAGCTCTTTCTGCGGGCACGGTGTGAAGGCTGCGCTCACTGCGAGGGCAGGGCAGAGAAGTAGTAAGCTGGAAGTGATCTTGGTTTGCTTGTGTGAACACCAGGGGTTTTTTCAGACAGTTGTGAAAAATGTGTATGTCAGTCATGGAGCACTAAAAAGAAAACAAAAAAGTGTCTGCAGGTTGGAGTTTCTATTAAGCAGAATACCAGGAATATTCTAAATAGTCAAAATAATAATTTTTTGGGTTTTTTTGTCAAAGCCATAACTTGTCAGCTGTCATTTTGTGGCCTAAAGAAATGGTGAGCAGTTTGGGGCGGCTCGCAGGAGCCCGTGTCGCGCTGCCCACGGCCGTGCTGCCCAGCCCGGTTTCCCTGGCCGGCTGCGCCGTGCCGGGGTGTGCTCCGTGGGCAGGAGCTGAGAGCTAAGGCAGCACAACTTCTCCTTTCAGAGCCACTCGGGGCTCGCCCTGCGCTGCCGGGAAACCAAAATGCCTGCGGGACCTGCCTGGTGCCACCCTGCTCTGCTCCTGCTTCTCTCCTCCGTGCCCCTGTGGGCCGCCGAGATTTCCTGCAGGAATGAAGACGGGGAGGCGGTGGATTGGTGAGTAAATACCGAGCAGGGGAGAAACGCTGGCTGAGTAAATAAAAACACTGAGAGTCACCCGCGGGAAGTGGGTGGGTCACCGAGAAGCAATGCGAAGGCGGTCGCTGCTTCAGCGCTGTTTGCCTGGGAGTAGTGGCTGAACGCTGCGTTTGAAAAACCTAGGATAAGTTATTAAAATCTGATTTCGTTTCCCTGAACCAACCACGGTGCTGCATCACGACTAACTGCAGAATAATCCCGATTTTACACGGCGTTCGTGTCTCATGATCAAAGGGAACATAGGTGTGCCGGGGTGCCGAGGCTGCGCTCGCCAGCGGGGCACGGCCGGGCCCGGGCTCGGCTGGCCCGGGAACACCGAGGGAAAAGCGCCCGCATCTCCCCTTGGAACAGCAGCGAGGGGCCTCGTCCTCCTGCTGCCGGCTCCGAGGGCCAGCGGAGGCTGAGCCGGCCCAGGGCTGGCGGCAGCAGCCTGGCCTGTGCCCTGTGGCTGGAGCAGAAGTCGCTCCCTGCCCGCAGCTGCCGGCACGGTACCGCCAGTGCGGTCCCACTGCCAGCGGCGAGCCCAGCTTCGGGCATTAAATGATTAATTGGATTAACGCGCTCACAAGATGGAAAGACGCAAAGTACAGCTGCATAATACCCGGCCCAGATTTAAAAAGTGAAATCAGGGCTGTTTTAAAAGAGCAAATAAGCTTCTTGAAAGTAAGTGTCAACCAATTTCAAAAGAAAAATGTTTTTCTTGTGAACAGTGCTTAGTTTGGATACAAGTGCTAAAGAAGTCTGCCCATCCCTTTCCTTGCACACACAGCTAACTGCAGGGAAGGCAGGTGCTCCTCACACCACAGGCAGGAGCACAAAGCTGGCTTTGCTCTCTGTTGGCATAGTGTCAAATGTATGAGGGTCTAATCCATCCCTATGGCTTGTCCCCTTTGCCAAGGCCCTTCTGGATAATGTAATTTTTTCAGGAATCAGACTCTTAGTTGGTGCAGCCCATGAACTTAAAGGTATGACATATTTTATTTCTCCTAAAACTCGAATTATTCCTTGCAGAATGACAAACACAAAACCACAGACAAACAAAACCAAACCAAATAAAAAAAACACACACCAATACATATACAAACTGTACATTTCTTAAATTAAGACAAGTGTTAAAATTTTCTGAGGAATTATTTGAAGGCTGAGGCTAGGAATAATTCACCTATGTCTCTGTGTGAATGCCAGTGACTTGGGGCCTGTTCCAGGAGGGAACTTGGGGTTCTGCACAGGCAAATCCATGTTCCCTTCACAAATTTAGCACGTAGGACAGAGGGATTTCCTTTTCAATATGCCCTGATCAAAGGAAGAGAAACTTGCCTGTCTGCTGGGCTCATTCCTGGTTTATTGAGAAGAAAGAGTCAGCCTTTAGATTCTAGATTTGGTTGCTATGAAGCTGACAGGAGAAGCAGAACTGAAACTGCTGAGAAGAGCCTCCTCTTAAAAAAAAAGAAGTCAATGCCCTTTCAAACAAACAACGCTGCATTATTTTCATTTAGCAAGAGGCTTATGTGAGTTCCTGCTATGCAGTGGTTTCATCCTGCAGTATTCCATACTTTCTCAGTTTTCACACACCCTTTCATTTACCACTGAACCAGAGGAATCACTTGCTTTATGTGACCTGCTCCCTCCCATCTGTGCTCCCCAGCTGGGCTGGCAGCTCCTCCCCACACGCAGTACCTGGGCGGGCAGAAGTCTCCTGTGTTTTCATTTCACTCGGGATCTCATCCCACAATCCTCATTGCACCTCCCGCAGGGACTACCAGAGCAAATGGCCAGAGGTTCGGCTCTCTGAGGAGAGCAGAGGCTTTCCTTTGTTCATCTAAACTCACTGTATTCTGTGGGAAGCCTTCCCTGCAAATGAAAACCAAAACTATGCTTTTTGAGACATGTTGAGTCAAGGACTGAAGCCACCATGCACATTGTTTGTTTGGGCTTTTTTTAAGGGGGTGGGGAGGAAGGGAAGAAGTAAAGATGTGATTCTTGCTTGTAAATTGTGTTCAGTCACAAGCAAACAATGTGGCATTCCTAATCCGCTCTAAGCGGATTTACTTTTTTTTGGTCCTCAGGAAAATAACTTTTACTCTGCTCCCACAAATGCCTAAGCCCTTGAGAAATTTCCTGTGCACGAATAGCAGTAAAGATTTTATACAGCTTTAATTGGTAATACACTCAGCTGGCTTTCTGGAAAGTGCCAAAACATGTATCCACTGGGAATTTGCAGGCAGTTTCCGGATAGCTCAATGACTGGTTTTTCATAAGCATACCTGCTAAGGTGGATTTGTCAGGTGTGAGGCTGTAAACATTTCCAGAGCATAAATCTTTCAGTAGGTTTCAAAGTAGTTTGGAAAGAATTCATCTACTAATTCCTGGATCAGCTCTTACTACTGTAACTACTGCTATTCCCCTCCTTTCCAAATCTTCATTTCAAATCTTTATTTCAAATAAAGGAATTGTGACTCCTGTTGCATGTATAGGCACAGAATGCTCTCCCCAGCCTAGCTGTAAATCACTTTCTTGCCTGTGATCTGTCATCAGAAATTATTTCTCCTGAGATGCTTTAGGGAGATCATTCAGTCAGTGGCAATGGTGAGTTACCAGGACCACCATTGATGTGTGTTTTTCTTCTGCCTGTACATGTACGTTCCCTATGGATTAAATGTTCATCTCTAGCAAAATGTTTTCCTAACACGTCTTACCCGTGTTTGGAGATGTCTTTTGTGACCAACTTGAGCCTGAAAGTCAGCTGGGCAGGGTTTACTCCTCTTGATATACTTGAGGGGTTAAGCACAGGCTGCATTTTTGTTAAATAGCTGCATTTTGTTAAATAGATTGAAAATAATGCCACTCAGTCCTTACTGTTGACATTAATAGCAAATTACTCAATTACAGCCCTCAGAGAAAGTAGCTGAGTTAATGACATTGTGATTAATCCCATTGACTTGTGCACTGGGAAAACTTGTTTACTTTGTCAGGAACCTTATTATGAACTGAGCCATTTACTGACAATATTGAGTACTTTACAAATTTGAAGGAATTTGTGTTCCTGGCTATTGGTTTGAAAATTTCTAGTCTGCAAGAGTTCATCAGAGTGCAAGTCTCTTGTGGAAAGTAAGACTGGAACAACATTTTATCATATTGCTTTATACTTATTTTGTGATTGTGATACATGTAAACATAATATAATACATTTTTAAAATTTCAATACTTAATTTTATCTGTTTCATATAAAGGCATTTTATATAATATATACATTGTTTTACCTGGGGGAATTTTAGACTGGGTTTGGGACCTGAGGTTCTTCACCAGAACCAGGAACAATAGGGATTTCATGGACTCAACCAAGGCTACCTCAGATTCTTCAGGGGTACCAACAGCTGGCCACAGCAGCAGGAGTTTGATGCTGAATCAGCCTCTGTTGCTTGCTAAGAAGCAGAAAAGATTTGTCTGCAGAAGGGATTGTGCTGCCAAACTGCAGCTGGTTCCTGGGCTGGAACCCTTTGAGGCTGAGATGTCCACACTGCTCTCCCTCCAGCCCAGGCATCCTTGGATTCACCCTTCTCTTCCTCAGGGAAGGGGATACTGATTTACACATTCAAACAGGGTGGTGATAAAAAAAACAATTGCTCTTCACTGTTGCAGGTTTGTTCTTTATAAGTTGCCAAAACATGCCAAAGGACAGATTCCCATGCTGGGACTGGAATACCTGTACATGGACACCCTGGCTCCGCAGTGGCAGCTTGGTAAATACCTCATCAACATGACACAGGGTGCTCTGGGACAAACACTGCAGCAGCTGTATGAGACATATGAATCCAAGGCAAGTGATGTTTCATTTTTGTTAGTGTGGTTACTTGATATTATATGCAGACAACATGAAAGCAGCCCAAATAAGCACATTAGGCCAGGTCTGACTGATAGATCTGCTAAAACACACAGAGGGGAGGAGCACCTTGACAGCTGGGCAGATTGTTTGCAGTTTTGGCTACAATTAGGAATAATCCTCAAACTTCTAAATATCTAGTCAAGCTTTCCATATAGTTAGAGTGTTGTTCATCAAAAAAAGTGTTCATGCATTCTCCCTTTGGCTTTTCTGCAATTCATGTTGAGCAACATCTGAAGTTGCAAGTTTAAACTAAAGTCGGTGGAATTGTTACAGACACTTGTCCTAAGCCCTCCTATGAACATGCGATTCATACTCTGACTCAAATCAAATCTGGGTTTTCATCATCCCCCTGGAATCACTGACTGCTCCAGCAGATGTGCTGCTTGTTGACCTTCTTTGCTCCCACACTCAGACACCTCACTTAAATTTGTGTGAAGTGATTGTAAAATATCAAAAGATCTCCCTATAATTATTTTTTTCCCATCTATGTAGTATTGTTGGGAGTCTGGGTGTGTCTGCATTTCTCCTGTGGGTTTGTGGTAGGGTGCAATCAATTTGTATGTAGAAGAGACTCCCAGAAGTCACTTAAATGTTGGCAGAAAACTGTGCTATCCCAGGTCTTACTGTAGCTGTAATAAACTTTTCACAAACTCAGAGTACGTTGGGAGGGGAGGCATGTCCCAACTCCTTTGAAGTTCTCTGATCAGGGGAAATAAGGTGCGGTCGTATACAAATGTTTTGCAGAAAAGCTTTAATTGCTTGCCCTTCATAAGAACAGTTGTCATGTCTATTTTTACTCAGCAAATATTTTTACTAGATCTGATTGCCAAATCAGAGAGAGGCCCAAAAAACAGAGTGGAACTCCTTTGCAAGCAAGTGCCCACTAAACCCATGTAAACTGGCTTAGCAAGCATATTCAACCCCTGGGAAAGGGCTACTGCAGTGATGGAGAGAACTTCCACTTCATGTCAGCTGAGGCCATAAAGCTGAGTATTCAGGTTTATTTTACTGTAATGTCTGTGGAGACTGTGTCAGCTGAACTGGGAGCAGGATTAGGCTCATGAAGCTCACACAGAGGAATCCCGAATTCTTTCTTCTGTTCCCAGCAGATATTTGCTTAAATGTCCTCCTTTTACTGGATGTCATGTTTCAGAAATGTGTGTTTCCCTGCAGAGGAACACCACTGCATATGTGATATACAACGATGAGATCCCTGAACCAGACTCCAAAGGGTCAAAGTGTGGACACACCAAAGGTACAAGGAGAGGCCCAAACTAATATTTTCTCCTTTCTAAAGCTGTGGTTAGCATTTACTTGTTTGTTTTGTCTATCTGCATATCTAAAATTCCTGCCTAAAGCAAAACCAAAGAGGGATTTGCATGGTGTGTGATTTTCATATAGTTACGTATACTGCAGCTTCTGTTTGGGTTGTGCTACACCTGTGCTGTGTGAAGGATCTTGGGGCATATGGATTCTTTGTTTCGAGAGTTGAAACTAGTACAAATCCTTTTAGGACCATCCTGTTCCTAATGACAAAGCAGTACAAGATGTGAAGGGAAAGATACCCTCAACAGAAACCCCTCCAAACTTTCTGGGACAAGAAACCGCTGCCAAGATCATGGAAGCGCTGTAGGATGTAGTTACACAAAATTGAGACTTTAAATAAGTGTAAATTTCAGTGGAGTTTAAATGTTCCCCTGGGGAAGCAGATGGGGTTTGCCCAGCCTGATGTGGAAATGAGCACATTTTGCAGGACTGTATTTTCAGGCTGCATCAATGGGCACAGCTCAGGAACCGTGATCTACCCTGGAGGGGAGAAGCATAGCCTGTCCCTCTGCTGCTTCCCCATGGGGAACAGTTTGGTCTGGGAAAGAAGACACAGTATTGACAGAATCCGTTTCCCTTTATCCAGTGAATATTTGAAGTGAAGAAAGATGAGAAATGGAGAGAGGAGCACAACTACTAAGTTGTCAGAACTCTTGAAGACAAAATTTGAGCAGAGGAAGGGGGTGTGAAAGGATTTTTTTCAAATAAAACATGATGACAGTTTGAGTTATGCAGGGAAGAATTGATGCAATTTTAATACAATATTAGTGTTTCCTATGGTCTACTAATCTACTCTGGAACAGCTTACTGTAGATATTAACACATAGAAATGTGGTATCTGCAGCAGCAAAACCAAAGTAGGGCACAGCTCTATCATCTCAGGGCTTTTTCCTCCTTAATTCATTTGCAATAACTTTTATTTTGACAGGATTTCTGCTCTTGGATAAATCACAAGGCTTCTGGGTGATTCACAGTGTGCCCCTGTTCCCTCCCATTCCTGAGGATGGTTATGGATATCCATCTACTGGGGAGTCCTTTGGACAGACAGCCATCTGTATAACCTTCAAATATGATCAGTTCACAGAAATAGGTATGAAAACTTCTCCCTAAGAAGGCCTTTGTCCCACCACACCTCTCTGAATGCTTTCCTTGAGGTTTCACCTCAAAAATTCCTTGTTCTTGACTTTTTTTTTGTCACATTGGGAAACCAAGTGGGGCCTGGAAAGATCATTCTTGGCTTCAGTTGTGTTTATCCAATGATTTCCTGAGTGAATGTGGGAAATTCACTCTTCCACTCTGTTTTCATCTCCCTGTGGGGACTATTAGGATAATAATAGTCACAAATGCACATCAAGAGTAAACTCAGTCCACGCAAACAAAATGCTTTGGAAATACAAAGTAGGATGATTAATAATTTTTGACAGTAATAGCTCAGTCAGCAACAGTCATCTGCAGTTCTAAAAATGTAAGGCAACCACTGCCTGAGCTGGAGTAGTACCATTGACTCAACAGAAGTAGGAAGTATGGAATAAATGTCACCTAGAATTTTCCCAGGTATTTCTTTGCTGCAAAAATTGCTAATACTAAATATATAAAACCCCCCAAACCCAACAAAATATAGGTGCAAGATTTAGATCTAACTGGCAGTGATAATTGGTACTGGAATCCTGAAAAGGGACTATCAAAAGACACTACAAGAAGTCATATTGGCATGTTCCTCAACTCTTTTCACACTGTTTTTTTCACTCTTTTCTCCATTAAAAACCTGAAATTATATTAATGAAAGACACGTGCTGTGCAAATTGCCAGGTTGGCCACACCTCAGAGCTATCTAACCCAGGTTCCTGTTTGTGGAAACACATCTATGCATGTGTTTAGCAGTAGAGGGCAAAAACTGAGATGCATATGCTAATGATTTTCCTGCCTTGTCCTTCCAGCTTCTGCTAATCTGTGGTTCAGGGATTTCCTGAGGCAGAAAGACTAGAATGTTTCTGATGGACTGGTTTTCCATGAACTCACCTAATGAGCCCATTTGTTCCCTTGCTGTTTATGCTATCCATGGCAAAGACTTCTACAGTTGAGTTGTGCATTGTTCAGAAAAGGAGATTTATTCTGCAAATTCAATCCAGATGCTGAAAGTTGAGTTCTGTTCTCCCTAAAACCAAACTAGACCCTTTGGCAGCTCCTGTTTGCGTTTGGTTTGGCTGCTGTAACTAGCTGGAAACTACTCCTGTAAATACAGACAGGTTTGGATTTACACACGATGTCTGAGTGCTCCGGGGCTGCACAGAGGATGAAGATGAGTATGGGTGGAAGTGGCAGTGGACCAAGACCACCAGTTAACAGTTCTGCTAGAAATGATGAGGTGTAAGTGGAAAGCCTGAGCGTTACTCTCCCAGCCAGTCTTTGTGCTGCTGGGCCAGTCAGAATACAAAGCAATGCACAAATTCTTGGTTGCTAAAATAAGGTGCTTTGACACTCAACTCATCCAGGAGATAGGCTGTGAAGATTAAGATTAGGTTTTCTGTCCAAGACAGAATTTTGCTCTCTTGATTGCTTTTCTTTAACCCATTTTAATTCTGCATGCTTTCATTTCTGTGGGTTTTTCTCAGACCAACAGATGCTGAGTTATAATCCAGGAATCTACAGCTGTTCCATCCCTGACATCTTCCAAGCTGATCTCCCAAATCTCCAGAAACTCTGTGCCAAGTCCAGGCTGCCCTCAGTCCCTTTGCACCACCTCTCCAAGCTCCAGTCAGCTCATGGGGAAACCTTTCTCCACTTTGCAAAGTCACGCTTGTTCATAGATGGTAAGAGAACCTTTTGCTCTCTATATAACAGATTCTCAATTAATTCTTAAAATGTGAATTAATAAATTATTTTAAAATTCACATTCTTCCTGAGGGGGAAAAAAGTTCAGCTTCATAAATAAATGTAACAGAGAGCAAGGTATGCTGTCCCATCCCAGTGTTCTCTCAGCCCCACAAAGCAAAAAGCTGTCTGGTCCATCCTAAGGTATTCAACAATTAGATTTTCAGGAAAATTATGTTCCATTACTCAACACTACAGGAAAGAAGAAACAGGGGGTTTGCATCATCTGGGGTTTTCTGTTATGAAGAAGACTTGCAATTTTTTTGTCCCTTCCCTTTTTTCCTGCTGTTTGTTTGTAACATGTTTTCTAGAAGGAAAAAAAACTAGAAATGAACTTCTGAAAAAGTCAAAATAAGGGGAGCTGGCAAAATTCTCTGGCTGACTTCATGCATTACAATGAAACAAGCACAATTTAGATTATGCTTTTCAGTCTATTCTTGAATGAAGGAACATGAAACACTGATTGTCCACATCCTATGTTATCCCACAGATATCTATGTGGCCTGGATGGCTCAGGAACTGAAGACTGATTTGTTGGCTGAATCATGGCAGCGTTCTGGTGAAAAGCTTTACTCAAATTGCTCTCTTGACTACCACGTCTACAACATAAACATCATAGGGATGCCATTGAACTCCACCTTTCATTCCATTAATGACCATTCCAAATGGGCTGTTTCAAGGAAGTACAAAGATCAGTGGACATGCATTGGGGACTTGAACCGTGCTGCTGAGCAAGCTTGGAGAAGTGGTGGGTTCATCTGTACCCAGAATGAACAGATCTACAAAGCTTTCAGGCATCTGATAATCCACTATGAAAGCTGCACTTCTGCTCCCAGAGAGCTATAACAAACCATTCCTGCCAACCAGCACAGCCCTTGCTACATGGGAAGTGTAGGAAATGTCTCCCTTCAACTGTACTTTCACTCTGAAAATCAGCCCTGTGAGTTTCCAGATGTGCTAAGCACATCTTGTTAGCTGTAGGAGCAGGTGGTGTGCAGGTGAAGGGCAGCTGTTTCCCTGTGGTGTGGGGCCCTCTGGGGCTGTGTGCTGGGCCCTGCTCTGCTCCCCTGGCTCCTCTCAGCATTCCCACCAGGCTGGGACTGGAGGTATGCTGCTGCATGGGGCTGCACCAAAGCTCATCTCTGTGAGCACCCTGCACGGGTATCCCTGGGCACCTTAGGAGTGGGGCTGGACATGGGACAGGAGGGACAACAGAAACCTCTCATGAGCTGGGCTGTCAGGACTGGGCTGGTAGCAAGGGATAAGTACTCCCAAATACTTCAAAACTGCCCTGAATTTCTGGCACTGTTGAGATAAATCACAGCATTTCTGCTCAGCTTGGGCTAAATCTCTAAAAGAGCTGAGAAAATTAGATCCAGACAAGGAGATGAGTAGATCTGAAGACAGGAAGACCCCATCTTCATATGATTCACTTTTAGAGAATTAATATACTTTAAATCATCTTTAAATTATCTGTAATCAATAGCTTGGGAATATTTCTAGCGCTTTTATTCATGTACAGCAATTTTATAAACAAATAAGCATGTCCAAAATATGAATAAGCAAAATAAGGAGTAACAATGGTCTATTTACAGTATCCCTCTTCCATCTGTATAGTTATTTGTGGTTGGTTACAGTGTTTTGTAGGTGCCAAGGGAAAAATGGAGACAATTAGGAAAAAAAATAAAGAGAAGAATATATTTGAAGAAAGGTGTTATTTAACCTACATTTTCACATTGCAACAAGTGCGGCTGTTAATTTTCAATATCTCTGGTCTCAGGCTTAGGACCTGAAGTTTGCATGGTCTTGCTATAAAGATAAAGGTGACTGGCAAAATCCCAATACACTCTCGTGTTCAGATTTCAAAAGTGTATCTGTGTTTAATGTGTTCCTAAATATATTTATATGTTTCTATCTCTTTTTTTCCTGAATTGGTAATATAAACTTCAGTCTGAAGATCTGGCTGTCATGCTCACATTTCTGTTTTGCTGTGTTCATGGTCCCTACCACTGAACCTCCATGGAAGTAGGTGTAAGGAAATGCCCCACAACCACAAGAGGTTACAAAAGATTTCTTTCCCTTTTCATCCTGAACAATCAGCCAAACAACAAAGTGTGCAAAGTGCCAAACAAATTAATTTCAGAAAAAAATTGTGCATAAGAGATAGAAATAATGTATGTATCCTGCATAATGAAGAGGGTTGTAAAGAAATAAGTTTCATAGTTAGCCAGTCTGGATGGAAGATAGCTCGTAGCTTGAGTCTGATGGCTCAGTGAAAATAGTATTGTTGCTCAGATATCCTGAAAGAATTTTTTTAAATTTTATTTTCTCTGCATATGACCCAATAACATTCGATAAATAATGTCTGATAATGTTCTTTGTCTGATGCCAGTCAAATTGTTTTACATATTTACTTCTTGTTTGGCTAGCTGTGGTCAAGTAACACCTTTTGTGGCAGCAAAAATTGCCAGTGACACAGAACACTGCACTGTGGGATGGTAAGGCATTGCTCAGATAAGCCAAGACAAAATTAATTTCTCTTGCCTATCTTTTCATGGCAGACACTAACCTAACCTGCCTGTCTGAGCTCTTGTATCTTACCCACAGCTTTGTGTAAGCACAACTTCAGTGTACAGGACTGGCAAGAAATCCTCCACTGGAGACAGTGCTGGCGAGCTCACCATGTGTGTCAGAGAGCACCTGGATCTGTGGCACAACCTGTATTTCTTGTAGTATTTTCAAATACTCAGCCACAGCATTTGGGTCACAGGGTTCAATAGCAAAGAGTCTCTGTCCCAGTGTTGCCAGGCTCCTGCTCCCCAGGCCACTTGAAGTAAGTGCTGATTGCTTTTCTTAATTATTTGATCAATTAATAGTCGTCATAAAGTTTTACAAGACTACTTATACGTTCCTCTTTCATTGTACCCAAGGCTGGTTGCCTCCATTTCAGCTGTAACTGTGGAGGCATAAAGAGCAGAGGAAAGATGTAAAGAAACAGCTGTACCATGTACCATTGTACCTCAGCAGCCTGGCTGTGCACACTCTCATTTCAGTGGTGTAGCAATAAAAAGGCTGCAGCTCTGGTTCTCTCCTTTTTTGACTGTAGACAGTTTAATTCAGTTTTGCTTTTGTTGTGTAACTTCTTTATTTGCATATCCTTATATTTCTGCCACACATTATGACACGTGGGCAGACTCTTTGTTTCCCAAAATAGACTAATAATTGACAAAATAAACCGTATAGATTTTTAAAGGGTTTGTAACTCTAAGGCTTTCTTAGAAAATGCCAGACCATAAGCCACTTACTCAACATCATGCTCAACACAGTATGCCCTGTGTGAAATGTTCACTTTTTGCTTAATACATATATAGATTAAGTTTTTTAATTTAAAATATGCTTTTCTATTTCAAAATGCCAAACACTCAAGAAATATCTGCCTGTCCTGGTGATTCTGTGCTGCCTCTGCTGCCCACTGTGACCCTTTAGACTGGACAGACTGGTTCCTGCAAAAGGAGATATGTGGTGTGGCCCCTCTGCAGTTTCAGGGGTACCTGCTCAGCAAAACTGATCTTCCAGAAAAGCCCAGACACTGGACCCTGGAGAGGGAAGAAAGCTGTTTCTTGTGTGGAAACCTGGAGTCTCTTCTCAGCATGCAAGTTTGGCTATTCTGACCCTTGGGCTCTGTTCTGAGAACATTTATTATACATGAAAATGGTTTGCCGAGGGAGTAGGAGAGGCCAAAAGCAAACATTAATCCACTAAACATTACTGTACAGCAGCCAACACAAACACACACAAACACAGCAGCAGGGATGGTTGTTTGGTATAAGTTGCCTTGTAATCATTTCCACAAGCCGAGGCTCGCCTGACACGCTCGTGGGGCGCAGGAAATGCAGACACAGGCTCTCCAAATCCAGCCCCCCCACACCAGGGCGTCTCCTGCCCTCCCCACAGCCACCACCACCACCCCAGAGCAAGGGCAGGACTCTGCCTCCCTGACACTGCTCAAAAAACCTGGCTGGTTCTTCTGTAAGCCCCGGTATCCCTGAGGATGCTTCCCTAATGCAGGTAGTTGTTTGTCAGTAGGGCAGTGGTTTGCTGTGTTAGAATAGCGCATTTTTACGCAAAATTACTGCAAGAGGTCAAAGGATTAAACATTGAGAAAAAACCAAAAATATAAAAAAAACTTTGAAGGCTTAAAAATTTAAACTGTGTGAAGTTCAATTCCAGCTGGGCAATTGCAATACTGGAAAACAGGCAGAGGCGTGGCAGCCTGAGCCCACCTCACAGGGCAGCCTTTGTGGCAGAATCGCTTCTGGGGTCTGCACAGCCACCAAACATACCCTGAGCACTCATGATGGGAGTGATGAGCAATGTATTGGAGAATTTCTCAAGGACTCTGGGGCTCCATGCCAGCTGCCTGCCAGCAAGTCAAAGGAAGCTTTGGGAGCAATTTCTCTGAGCTGGGAACCTTCAAGGCGTTCTAAAGTAGCCCAGTGCTTTGTCACAGGGGTCTGCAGGCATACTTCTGACTAATGAAATGCTCAGTAGCATCTTTGTGAGAAATTGTTTTAATGTATCAAAGCATCCTTGGCTTTATTAGCATAGCCAGATAATTATCCACAGAGAAAATACACCCATATGTTAACGCCCATGAATTATTGTGCGGATTTCTTTTATACCTTTATTTTCAGTTTCTGGGAAGGATACATCACTGGGTACTTAATATAGTAATTGCTTCAGAACATGTAAGCTGCCCATGCCTGCAGTAAAATGTTCAGGAGGCAGAGTGGTGCTGGCAGCGTCACCTGAAAGCTCGGTAAGCCAAAGCCTAACTGTGCTCAGGGTGTGATGCAAGAATATGATGCACCTCTTGAATTTCACAAGAGATTTCTTAAAAAGACAGGAATTAAAAAATGAGAGTGGAGATGAAAAAATTTGTGTTAGGCTAAGTGTGAAAAAAACCCTTTGTAGCAGGGAAAAAATTCTCCATAGTAAAAGGCAGAGAGCCTGATCTGAAATTCCAACCTAGGATAGCAATATCGGTGTATTCCAGATATCCTGATGCCTCAAATTGCTAGCCATATGTGTCACATATCTGAAACTTTTTTATTTAGAAATAGCAGATTATAGATCTAATATACTGATTTTTTTCATAATCCTCACAAATTTGGCATGAATGCAGTAAAAGAAGTTGTGTTTGAATCAAGAAATCAGTTGTAACACTTCTAGATCTTGGATTCAGACAGCATAATATAATTTTTTAATGCAGACCCATTATATGCTTATCTTTATGGTCTTTAAATTGTATATCCCAGTATTGAGAGTATGCTATTCTATGCATATATGATATGCTCATTTTACTAGAACTGTTAACTACAAAACATTAGGACTTGGAAAATATATCTTGCTTTTTATAAAGAGCTGTGTTACACTTTTACTCAAGTTATTTTAGTAAGTCCTTTTGATTTTATTTTCTTTCATTTGTGTTTCCTTGACATTTCTACACAAGGTATCTGCTGACTATTCTGGTTCTCTGTAAGAAGGATAAAAGTAAGGAACATTCTTCCCCTCCTTTGATCACTGCAGCCTGGGAACTGCAAACTGATGTTCAAATATTCAAAGCTTACAGGAGCAGAGCATAGTATTTGATGTTGCATGCTGGAGTGCTGGCAATTGCTACAAGTGGTTCACTGTTATACAGTAGTTACCAGCATTGCCTCATTTATTAATCATAGAAATGTTGCATGCAAATTAGCCAGAGTTGTGCATCATAATACAGTAATCCAAAAATCTGTCTTCACATGTATTAATGCCTGCAAATTAAGGGTATAACATTATAGCGCTGCGTGGTTTCTCCATTACATTCCAAAACCTGCCAAAAGCTCACTAAAAGCTGTGTCACTGAGTGTTTTCTTTTTGTTGCTTACTTATGACTTTCTAAAGAGTGAGAGTATTTAGCTCCAGGGCGCTTTTGTATGTGCCATTTTCCAGGGTTCTTTTTTGGGCTAATGTTCTGTCAGCCAAATAGCAACATTTTTCTTGCTATAGTGCATTTTAAAAATGTATTTTTACACACGTAGGAGGTAAGCACCACTGTCCTACACTTCAGCACAATTTCAGGAACTCTTCCCTTCCCTGCTCTGAAAGCTGCTCCATTTCATATTCTGACCTTGTAAATCCTAGGCACTGTGCAAGGCAAATCTAATCTTTTAATTCTTGCTTTCTAACTACTCCAAATATTTTTTTTCAGGAAAGTCAAAGTGAGAATGAAGGAACTGAAAATTTTGCAGAGAACGTTTTGCAAAGAAAGAAACACTTCACAGCAGTTAGGGACAATTTGTGCAGTTGTATTCCCAGCCGCTCACCAACCTGCCAAAGGAAGAAACAGAAATGGGAGCAAAAATAGTTTGTAGGAGAATGGAAGAGAACAAGACTACTGAAGGTAAGCAAGAGAAGGGAAGCAAGGGAAGAGCAGAAGGAACATTATAATGGTCAACACCAAGTGAGTCAGAGACCTTGAGTGTGGTGACACTTTTGAAGTTAGCTGTGCAAAATTCCAGTTATTAGGTTGTTTCATTTACTATGATAGTTACCTAACATTCACCCATTTTACAGATACAGTCTCCATAGGCTACACCACAAAGATAAAAGCAGAAGGCATTAACTGAAGTGCCTTAACCAAGTGATAAAAAAACACAGCACAAACCAACACCTGAGAAAGTCATTGCTTCTCTGTTTCCAAACCTACAAGAGGTGGGGTAAGGTAAAGTCGAATGCATTAAACAGGTAAAAGTAGGAGGGAGAAATTCATAAGCTAGGCTAACCAGTTTGAACCATACATATTTGAACACATGCTAAACCATTTTTTTAAGAGAAGGAAGCCACTATATAGGTTTAAAGCCAATGTACAAATGCAATAAAAACAAGACATGCAAAACATTCACAAGAGTAACTGCAGATCATTTCATTACAGCTGGTGACAGTAAAGTGAGCTGCATTCATTCTTGTAGCTTTGAGAGTACTGCAGGCAAAAAGAAGTAAATAAAAATGCAAAAGAAAGTAAAAAGAACATACATAGGGATTAGCAAACTGATGCCTTTAACACTTTGCTCCTGGGATCATTATTATTATGGGTATTTTGTACAACATACGGCCTTTTATTGTCAGGTTAAAAATCAAGCTTTGTTTAGAAACCTCCCCAGTTTTATGGTATTTTTCAGTTTCATCTCTGATCCTACTTTGCTCTCCTTCACTAAACAAACCATCACTGGTCTAGTATAGTAGTTTCTCATTGCACTGAGTCAAAATCAGCAATCATTCCTGGGTATTACTTACTGTCACTTGGCTCATGGTGGCTGTTTTGTCACCTCCTGGTCTCAGATCCCACAGAGGAATAATGGCAGTGTAGAAGCTGAAGCTCTATAAAAAGTGTCATCTTAATATTAGAGGAGGAGCTAGGCATAAGGGGTTGGCTTCACAAATGTAAATATTTCATAATTTATTTAGCAATGTGGCTTTTCTTTTTCCCCCAGGCAAAAACTTTAATAAAGGAATAGGTCTACTGCAACAAAGGAAACAACAGCAAAAAAACAGAGACAAGGACACATCCTAACCCCATTAATATCATTGGGAATTTGCCTTCATCTTCAGTGGGAACAGAACTTCAAAGACACAGGAATCCCCATAAAACCCGAAGGGTAAAATCTGAACCTTCCATAGTCTCTGACACAAACTGTTTGGGGCTGGTGGGGTAGTCCCAACACGATGAAAATGTCCCCAGCAGGAGTTGCATGACCTTGGCCTGACCATGACCTTGTCCCTGGCACTGGCAGGGTGGTGTTAGCACAAACCTCAGAGAGGCCTCATGCCTTGACTCAAGAACCTCTCTGAGCACG
The DNA here is from genome assembly GCF_001522545.3 of Parus major. NCBI lineage: Eukaryota > Metazoa > Chordata > Aves > Passeriformes > Paridae > Parus > Parus major. Next base: position 17,192,691 of record NC_031777.1, on the reverse strand, counting down.
TGAGCTGGGCACAGATGAACCTCCTGTCTCTCTTTGTTCATGTCTGTATTTTCAGTCCCCAAATCAGGACAAAGTGATATACCCACCTTTATAGATATATATTTTTTTACATCTCAGTAGCTTAAGATATTCTTTCAAAGCCTGTCTCTGGCAGAATGGAAGCTCTGTCTTCCCAGTCCTGATTTGTGTTGTTAGAACTGAGGAAGATGAGTGGTGTGGATATAAAGAATAGCTTATTCTCTAGGAAAATTGAAGATCTCCCTTGAAGGCTAAGAAATACTTTAGGTGCATACAGCCTGCTAAATGCTGGGAATGTGGGAAAACCAGGATGAAGGAACTCATTCCTAGGTATCTCTGCAGGTCTTGTTTTGCACCGTACAGTAAATAAAAATCCAAAGAACAGAGGTACTAACAGCAGAATTAGTTTTCCCATCCTTCCTTTGTATGACTCCTTGTGCTTCTTCCATTCCTGGGAATGCATAATAATGGCATGGTATCAAGTCACTGGATGAAAATGTATATAATGTACAAGGTTGCTACACTCTAGATGAGCTTATTTGCTCCTCATAGTCCTATCTTAGCTTTGTGAGAAAAAGTCCCTCTGTGTCCTTCATTATTTCCTGGTCATCAAAATAAGTCTGACAACACAGACACTTTCAAATAAACCAGATTCCAAAGAACAGTGGGAAAATGTTCCATGGGAGTGTGTACCTTACGGCCTCTCCATTGATTTCTAATTATATTTCATATGTTTCCTATGGTGTCTGTACCCCCAGACCATTGCAGCCTGTCTTGGTTTAGGGAAAATTTGGGAGAGTCACCTCAGGACACAGCCGTATCAGGAAAGCAATGGGAAGAACTTTCAGAAAAGCCCCTTTAAAAGAGGTGTGTTTAACATACGTTTGTATGTCTGTGTTCGATACAGCAATGATTTTCTGTTGCTGGGTGTAAAGAGTTCCACGGAGAACCTTTAATAAAGCCACAAATATGACTACAAAATACAAGTTCATGCATGTTTTCCATACATTAAATTTCTTAAGGAATCCTAAGCCTCTCTTGGAAAACTGTAAGAATATTTCAAATCCCATCCTTTTTACAAGTCAGACCCATATTGTGTGTCAAAATGTACAGCTGGGATTTTTGAAAGAGCAAGCACTGCTCGGGACCCTGCAGGTACCGAGAACTTGGGATTTCAATACTTTTTTGTAATAAAATGTAGTATTTCTTTAATGCTAAATTCCTCTGGATTTCAGTGCCCTCATTGTTAATAACCAGCACGTATATAATCAGTCTAAGAAAGGAGGCGTGGAGCATGTGGTTTGGCTGCTTTGAAAATCATATAATAATGCTATTTGGGTCTGTGGGTTTAGCTTGGCATTCCAACTGAGATGACTGTCAGCTAGACAGATAGTACAGGAAAGATGAAACACTGCATGTCAGATAAGAGGCTAATCCGTATTTCATAGTCCCTGTCTTCTCTGGGAGTATGAGCCCAGCACTTTGTGGGATCAAGTGACACTCCTAAACAACACTGTTGAGCACAACTGGTCTGATTGGCTTAGTTAGACCACTGTGGTAAAGGCAAAGTGAAATTGAGCAGCTTTGTGGCCCTTACCACTTTTTACCATAAACAAGGTGTCTTTCCTAAGCAAGGGAAGTTTCAAGGGCTCACAGCATTTGAAGTAAGTCCAGTTTAATTTAAATGCAGTACTGCATAAAGCATTACAATAAGATGAATAGAGTAAAAATTAGAAGAGCCAAACTCTAAACAAATTTATGAGTGTACTGTACAAATGAATACATATTTGTGCAAAGTATCCAGAAGAGAAATATGTTTCCTCTGAAAGGATGCAGGTGTGGCTACTGCAGTACCAAGGAGATTAAAAAAAAATCCTGTTGTGTTTGAAGTAATAATTAGAGTCTGGCGTCAAGTTTGAATGATAACTATTACTTTCTTCACACAGATTGTCTAAGCTTGAGAGACCAGTTTTCAAAAGCTCTCTAGCAAAGCTATTATCTTACCAGCATTACGTTGTCAGAAGAAGCTGTAAAAGGTTCATCAGAAACACCGAGGGTGAGTCTGGTTTTTTCAGTATCTTCTCAAGAATTGCCTTCAAAAATGAAAGTCAGCCTTTCTGACAGTCATCTTTCATAATTACAGCTGAAAATTATGCAGTTGGCAAGTTCTCAACAGCCTTGGAAATTGGACCTAATACATTCAAAGGCACAAGCCTTTAAAGTATTTCACACATAGAGAGCCAATATTCTCAATCAGAATACTTGCTTTTGTTCTTAAAGAAAACCACCCATGGTATTTCTTTCACTGCTGGTACAGGTCTGTATCTGTTAGTGCTTGGAATATCCTGATTTGGACTCTCAAAAGGAGTACCTCAGATTCCTATAGCACCCTGTCCCAGATGGCTTAATACTGAGAAGGGTTCCAGTAAGTCTTGTACATGGATGTAGGAACATATGAGATATAAAAAAAAAATTATACCTGCAGAACTCTGGTATTGTGAAATAAAGCATCCAAAAGTATTTAGATCCCTGAAGTATGATGGCTTTCACATTTGATCTAGGATATGTAGGAGTGGTACAGATAAGATGTATGCCTATACAAAGGTGGGGGCATAAAGAGTGTTTTATATTAACAGATTCAAACAGTTCATTTCCTTCCTTCTCTGGGAGCCCTTCCAGTGCACTACAGCAGTTCTGCTGCTAAAATTTTTTTCTGAGTTTGATCTATTATTAGTCACAAGATTATCCTGGCTTCATGCTAAGCCTTTACCTAAGCTTACTTACAAGGGTTTTCTCAAAATGCTTTTCACCCTCAGTAGGTAGTTTGGTTTCTGCAAACAGTCTTCTGCTAGTGGAAGATATGTAGTGGACATCTGCAATGTCTTTTCTAAATCACAGTAGGTGGAAGCCTGGTTTGAGACTACACTGGAACATCCAGTAGCATTGACATTTTAGGTAGTGAGGTAGTGGCTGTTGAAAGTTCTTGGAAAAGCAAGAAGTATTTAAAGGCCAGAGGGCTCAGGAAGCTAGCTGGAGATTAACTGGCACCAAAACATGGCACAACAAAAAGAGTGAAAAGGGTTATCTTCTGCTGCTTGCTTTTGGAAATGAGAAATATTGAAACAATTTATGAATGCAAACAGGAAGGGAACAGCACTTTTCAAAGAGTTTTAAATTCAGTTGTGGAGTGCCTGCTTCTTCCTAAGGCAGAATAACACCTAGAAACTCAGCCAGCAGGTAAGGGCTTTGCACTGACATCTTGCCTGAAACAGCAGAGGTACCCCTTTAATTTCTGCCAACAGGCTTGAAGGAATGAAAGATCTTGAGCCCAAAGGAAAGGAAATCCCAAAGGATGGAATGCTTCCTGATGAGAAGGTGTTAAAGACATGCTGGTCTCCATGCAAAGCTGAAGGGGTGCCCAGAGAAACAACAGCATGTCCAATGGATATCAGGTAGCAGGCTGTTCCCTGGACTACCAAGCAAAATATGGCTGAAAGAACAAGTGAGAACAAAACTTTTTAAATATCAGGCTCATCCTGGATAAAAACTTGGAAAATTATACATTTAGCTGTAAAAAAAAAAATAAAATAAAAAAAAATATCTGGAATAACATGCTAAAAATTCGCAACAAAGACCTGTAAAGAGACTACAATCATCTGAGCAATATATTCTACTTAAGCCCTAAAAATGGTAAAACAGAATTTGGTCTTGATAAATAACTTGTGTGCAAGATCTAGAGCACTTTTGTTGGGACCTCCAGCAATGCCATCACTCCATCTCTAAATGCTTTTGAGGCTGGCATCATATCAACAGTATCAACCCTGCAGGTTGTGTAACAAGCTAATGATGCAACACTTAAAGATGAAGGTGGAGGTGTTGGTAGAATGACAAAGTCCCACCACACACATACAGTAAGAATCAACTGAGATTACATGAGGTTACAGTCAAACACAAAACATTAAAAATACTGTTTATTAAAAACATAGACCCAACTAAACTGAATTTATATAAACTATCTAATTAACAGATTAGAAAGCCTGATAAGACCTGTGTGATCTTCTAGTCTGACTTCTGGCATAATGGAGAGGGGATTTTCCTGAGCTCATCCCTGTCCGAACTAGATTGTATCATCTTAAGGGGGACACATATATCTTGATATAAATATCAAGGAAAACTTTACCATAATTCTTGGTAACCCTCTCAGTGGTTAATTATGGGTAACTATAAATTAAGATTGCAGGTCTTGGATCTTTGTCTGCCTGAGCTAAGGCATGGATTTTTAAATGAATATTTACCCCATAGAATGGTACATAAAGGGCCCCCATTAACCTTCTCTTTGATAAGCTAAATAGGTGGAACTCCTTGAGCCCCACATTAGAAGGGGAGTATCCTTTAATCATGTCTCATCTTTATTCTGTGAAATCATTCTAATTTTTCATCACTCTTTTGAATTTAGGACCCAGATCCCAAACAACATTCCACCTTTCCTTGCATCAGTACCAGACACAAATGAACTATAAACCTCTTTATCTTTTCTCAGTATTTACTTACTTGGGCAAACCAGAGTTACTTTCCATGTTCTGGTCACTATGTCAGAGAAGTAGCAATTGTGATCTGAGAGATCATTTTGACTTTTCATTGACTTTGCTTCCCAGCAGAGGGCTTCCTATGAGATTTGCTGGGCCTTAATTATTTCTGGAATATATATATTCTTCTTTTTTATTTGTATAAGGCAAAAATACTTTCACAGTGATTTTGTAGAAAAATAAGATTCAAAGGGATGTATCAGAGGTTACCAGAAAGTCTTTGTGAAGAAGGAGACTGAGGACAGGACAGATCTCCTGAATCCCATAGCGGCACTACAGTACTACACATTTTGTGAGGCTGAATGACAGAGGCCATAGCCAGATGCATTGTCAGCTTGGATCAATCCTTGGATCAGAATGAATGCTGCTATTTCTTTCCAGATATATCTAAAAGTTGCCTGGTAAAATAAAAAAATAGGGTTTGAACCACTGAGCCTGACTCTCCTGACAAAGGCAACCATGCCATGCCTTCTCTTTCATAAATAATTCCATGCAAGCTTAGGAAATAAGTCTTTTTCTAAATGAGAGGAAAGTATGATCAGTTTGGAAATACAGACAAAGTATTACTGTAGCTAATTCTTCCTTGTCAATTTGTATGTAACTTTTATGGAAATGTGCTTTTAATTCTGTCCTCTGTCTCCTACTGCAGAGAACAGAGATTGTCCCCAGCATCAATCTGTATTGGGTAAAGCATCAAACCTGTTGAACCATGCAGACCTAGAAGAGATCCTGTGATAAAAGGTCCAATGTAAGACCAGATTTCATGAGTTTAATTTCTTTTTTTGGTCAAACCCTGTCCACCAGACAGGATTGGCTCTGACAAGCTTCACTGTAAAATGATACAAAAGAGGCTGAAATCTAGGCCACAGCTAGAAATAATTCTTAGGAAGCTCTCTGGATTTCCTGGAGGGCAAGGTGTGGCTTTGTGTGTGGGAGGTAAACGCCAGTGTTTTTCTGTTACCAGTAATTATGTGCAACTGGAGTTTCAGTAATAAGAGCTACATATGCATGCTGGAAAAAAAGAGTCTATCTGACACTGGGATTATATGTTACAAGATAAATGTCTTACATTGCTTGTTATCTTTGTTATTTTGTGATTAGCACTTTTAAATGTCCAAAAGCGTGTTCATATTGTATCAACATACAAGAAAAAAAAATACAGTTATCGAGAGTTTGTAATATAAAAGATAAAGAAATCTTGTAAATCTTCATATTAGCCCATGTGTCTAACATTTTGGAACTACTTTTTGCAATAGCATTTTTTTTTATTAGCTTCAGTAATTTTGCTTTTGGTGTTGTTTATGATCACTGCCAAGTACAGAATATGCTTTCCAGAAAGCTATCCTTAGGTGAACACCCAACATTGAAATATCAGTCTTAAAAGATTTGATAAACCAATAAAGAAAGAAAATCTTACCAGGGGAAAGGGGTTTGCTAGCTTAAATAAAAGAGATACTGCAATTCTAATATCTATTCATCAAAATACAGCAATACAAACAGGAATAATACCCAACTTTATTGTAGTTAAAATGTAGCCTGTTAAAATATTTTGAAAGTCTGTTCATTGCAGTGTCTAACCTCATACCATATGAATATTACGGAAGATACTCTAAAATTCTTATAAAACATTTGGAAGGGCTTTTTTTACTTAATTTTGAGGTTTCATAGCATCATAGGTTTTCAGGCCAGAAGAAAGCACCACAGGTCTTCAGCCTGACCTTTTGCATGGTACAGGTGATAATTAGATTGAGGGATGTGTCCTTTGGAAAAAAATCCACCATCTTGATTTAAATATTTCATGTGAAAAAAGAATACTTTACAGGTCTATCTATCAGGTTTTTTCCCCAGGGCTTAGTTAATCCAAGGGGTTTTGTGTTTGTTCTGATATTTTCTTTTTAATCAAAAAATATCTCTTGACTCAGTTTTCAACCATTCCAATTTTTAAAAGATTTGTCTGCTAAACTGAAGATTTCTATGATTATTCTCTTTATTTATGTAGTTCCAGGTGAGTTAGTTCTTCCCTGGTTCTTTATTGGGCTAAAGAGATGAAGCTCTTAAAGTCTCTTTTGTAAAAAGGGTTTCTAGATCCTAAAGCAACCACATAGTTCTGCTTAACCAGTTTCTCAGTTTTTGTCTTGGTATCAGGGCAAGACCTACTGCTCCACCAACAAAATCCCTATTGCTACAGTTCTCCCCACACTTATTCATAAGGATGGCATTTCTGTGTGCCCATGACTGCATTTCTGTATCACTCCTTTTCATGATGCAGCCCTCCCTCAGGTAACTAAATTACATTTTATTTTTGTAGCAGTATTAGCCTGCACTTAACTATACTAAAATGCATATTGTTCAAGTTAGCTCATCTTACTAAATATTCTGGGAATATGGTAGACCAATTTCTTATCATGTATCACTTTACAATTTTTGTTTCTTATACAAGTATTATCTTACACATGTATAAAATATTTAGTATCTGTCACTAGTTATTTATGAATACTTCTCACTTACTAATAATGCCAAGTAAAAAATGATCCTGACTATTTTTCTCAATTTAAAATGTAAATTATATACTAAGAGCCAAGTGTAGTATAGCCAGACACTGAAATGTATTAAAATAGAGGAATATGCAAGCAATATTTTGTTTACTCTTGATAAAATATATGTTGATACCATGGAGTTAAGAGCAATCTTCAAGGGGAAGGGAAGAGTTTTACTTGACACCTTTTACTTTGTAACAAAACAATTACCTTATTTCTGTAGTAGCACCTACAAATTATGTTGCAAAAATTTTTAACAAGGAGAAAATTCTTCCCTATCTGTGGGAAAGCAGCATGCAGAAAAAGAAGCAAAATTATTTGCTATAACAAGTTCTATTTATTTCAGCAAAATTATTCCACTACTGCACAAATATGCCTTAATATAAAATAACAGGAATTTAATAAATAAAATGAAAACTCAAGGTAGCATATTCTGAAAAATATCTGCCTAGAAATGAGTCATACTCTAATCTCGGGTAAACTCTTTCTTTTTCCATACATGAAGGAGTGTTTTATTAAGACAGCCCAAGCTATGTGTAATTGCACCAGCAGAAAGATATAAGCATCACTTTCTACAAAGAGAACCACACCTCCCAAGAAACACAAGTTTTTCTACATACCCATCATCCAGACAAGGTTGATGAAATGTTGCCATTGACTATCTTCCCTTCTATGGGATAATTCTTTAGAAAAGGGTAGGGATCTCCAGAAGCAGCGCAATGAATTCAGCAAAAGACCAGGCTGGAAACATTTTCTTCAGTACTTTGCCCTGAATAACTATTGGATAAACTTCTCAAAAAGTTTAAATGTGTCAAAATACAGTTTTATTGTCCATAGAATTTCTGCTTGGGGAAGTATTCCAGTTTTCTACACTAGACACTTAAAACTCCAGCGACCTTCATTATCTTCTGGGTTTCTGGTTTTTGGTTTTTTGGGTTTTTTTTCCGCTAATATGTAATTAATGCATTATCTAGCAGTTATAATCTACTAACTAACCAGAAATGCTGACACACTTGTAGTAAATTAGACACCCAGTACTAGCCAGGCTGATCTGTCCAGATTAAGCTAATGGTCAGCTATGCCATCTTGATAAGTCCTGTGAGAAGAAATTATTATAATGTTGGTTATAACCACATGTTTACTACTGTGTTGACATCCATACATAAAGTCATTTTTTTAAACTCAAATGAGTTGAAAACTGGACACTGTGGACTATGGAATTTCCATAATTTTTAAATAATACATTTGCAAGGTTTTTTGCAAGAATTCCTTAATAAAATGCCTTTTTTAAAATCCTCTCCTTTGCTTAATTCTTCCTTAGATTATGTAAATCTTGCTCAGCCAGGCTTCCAAAAGTTTTGCTTCTTTTTCTTTCTCACGAGTACATAAACACACAGACGTTCTGAGATGTTTGACACAGAGCATTTGAACGCATCACTGCTCTTTTCAGCGTGAAGGTTGATCTATGAGCTGCTGCAGCTTCAAGAAGAGGGGAGAGCCGGGGAGCTACAGGTCTGTGACCAGGTCTGTCAGCCTCAGCTCTGTCCCCAGGATGAGTCTGGGGAAAATACTGCTGGAACACATTTCCTAGCACTTGAGGGACACAAAGGTTACTGAGAACAGATGGAGCAATGTGGCTCTACCAAGGGTAAACCTTTGATGGGAAGACTGGCCCAACAGAGGAGGAAGAGCAGTGCTTGCTATTTACCTTGCCTTAAGGGAGGCCTTCAGCCTGGACTCCCACAGTGTCCCTACAGTCAAATGGGTGAGATACAGAGTGGGAAAATGTACAAGGTGGATGGATGATCAGCTGGGCTGTGCAGTAAAATGGGTGTTGATCAGCAGTGCTAACTTCACATAAAAAGGAGGCTGGTTACTAATGGTGTTCCTCAGGGACCCATACAGGGGCCAAAACTCTTAATGTTCTTTTTAAGGTCATTCTCAGCATGTTCAGATGTGATACTTTTTGTCAGCAGGGTTGTTAATACTCAGGAAGATAAAGCTGCTTTCAGAGGGGTCTTTGTTCTTTTTTACCATTGTTTCTTTTCTCAAACCTAGGACATTTTACACAAAAGTGTGAACATTGTAAAGAAACTTTAAAGAGCAAGACCACTACAGAATTAAAATTAATTTGATCTCCTAATTTTCCCATAGTACACCAAACTTTTTTAGACACTCAGCCTGCATTCCTCATTTGCTGGTTGATGTACCTGGAATCTGGTATCTAGAATGATTCTGAGCATGAAGATACTAATTGTGAATCTAATTGAATATAGTTGTGTTTTGAACGCATGGTGCTAAATATTTGTAAAATGGCCTTTAGGTGTCTTACACTGGGCATTCTAAATGTGTTTGATAAATTTTGTTTTGACAGACTAGTTTAATTTTCCCATCTGTATAATGGACATCATGCCTTTCCAATAAGTAAATTTAATAAATCTTAATGTTTGTACACAACTCAGGTACTGTAAAGACAAAAAACCCAGAAAAGCATACAAAAATATTTTTTTTGGTGTTATGTTATGGGGTGAGGACAGGGCATTGAGAGCATACAGTAAGATCTAGTGTTCATCCTGAAATATTAAATAATACCCAACTTTATTGTGCATGATACCCATTTTATCCATTAGAGAGATTGCCCTGGGTGACTGAAAACACTGAAATGAAAAGACTGTAGACAAGATCCACTAAGGAATGCAAGCCTGTAAGTCTCAAACTGATGATCCTGAAAAACTACCCACGCAGTTCCTGCATAGGCACCTGGTAATTTAATGTTGCTCCCCTATGAAATGCACCCCTGGAGAAACAGCTCTGGGTATGCCTGAGTCTGGGAACAATGTGGAAAGAGCTAAGCATTTATTTTGTACTTACGCCTAGCTGGGTAAACAAGACACTATTCTATAGTGGAGGCCCCAGATGGCTTGGTACAATAATACATACCAAGCACCACTGACCAAGTCTCTCTACAAAACACAATTGCAGGCTTTCTCTCAGAAAATGATGCTATGGAGGTCCATCTTTCATAGGACAGCATATTATGGTGGGCCCACTCTTTCCTCAGCTGAAGGGAGGTAGGGCTCAAAGATAGATTCTCCTGCCACAGGAGCATCTCCCACCACTCTGACTGTTCCACCCTGGTGAGACCACATTGTCCATTCTTCACTGTGTGAAAAGCCCAACAGAGCATCAGGCCAAGAGTGTAGAGGGAACCAGACTCTTCAGCCCAGAGATGAGAGCATACACAGAGAAACTGAAGCTGGCTAAAATCCGTTCTACATAACTTATTTTTTTGCTGTGTAACTTTTAAAGTAAAGTACAGGGAGAATACTGAGACCTGGCCAGTAGTTGAATCTTGTTTCCTTTCAGAAGAAGAGTGCCCCAGCCTAGCTATTTGATTCAGCATTTTCTGGATCTTATTCAACACACAGCAGTCACTTCAGCTGGAAGAATGAAGACAGTTCTCACCTCAGAAAAACCTGCAGGCTTGTGGTTTCACTGTTCCATTGACAGGTAAGATGATAATCTCTGGAGGCTGGAAAGTCCTGTCTTCTGTATCCTTCTTTAACTTTTCAACTACCAGTTAAGCAAAACCACTATCACTAACTTTGCTACACGTTCCATGGTGTTCAGCAGCCCGTGGGAACACCTACTAGAGAGAAGCTGCAAGCATGAGTGACCTGCTAAGGGTTCAGATGTGATCAAAGCTGTGCAACTGCTCTGAATTCTCAAGGCTGAAGTACTTACAGGCATAACAAAAACAGACCTTTGGGGTACCACTTCATTATTTACACAGCACTGTGAAGGGCAGGAGAAGCAGCTTTGAATGCAAGAATAAGAGGAGTGCACTCACCTTAGTTCAGGACTCTGCTGCTGCCAGTCGGCCCCTGGGCAGCTGCACAAGCACTCCTGCTGCAGCAGCCACACTGCCAGCCCCCAGCTCCTCTCCTGCTTCTGTTCCTCCTCTTCACAACCACCAGAGTGTTCAGAGGGCCTAAGGATCCTGTTGAAGGTTTTGAGGTTGCTTCTTGCTGAGGTTTTTGAGGGCCAGAAATGTGGACCGCAACAAACCTTGCGGGAGCCTTGAGCCACCTCACATCTTACTGTTTTGTTGTGATCTCTGTTCCTTGGACTTCCCTTCTCCTCACCACTTTTAGATCCACGACATTTGATTCCAGCTGTGTAATATGGGGAATTTTGTCCTAGAGAAGAATCAGTCATCCCTCCCTTGTGCTCTACTCTGCTAACACACCAAGAATACTTAAACCAGAGACATTACAAACTTTGCTCAGAATCTGGTGATCTTCAAATTACTATTATCAATTGGTGGTTATCTCTTAACAACAACCACAAGGAATGCTGGCTCACTGATTTAGAGGGGAATTCCTTTGCCATGTTAGTATAGCTATGTAACTACAGTCAAAATTAATCCATTA